>NW_026057586.1:35325061-35334125 GCF_023721935.1 Panthera uncia | reverse complement strand
TGGAATTTTGGAAAGATCAGTGTGCCAGAGTTGAAACCACAGTAGACCAAGTTACACCAGGTTCCTTCCTCAGCGATCTCTCTGCCATCCCCCCCTTCCCAGGCTGGCTGGGAGTAAGCTCCAGGAGGGGCCCCCACAGCTCGCTCTTGCTCTCTGTCTGCTCTTTATCACTGTCAGCTGCTTAAAGCCAAGCCTGAGACGGCCGCCCTCCCCAGCAGAGCTGAGCTCCCCAAAGAGAAGATGAATGTCTGCAGGCTGCAGAGCTGAGATGTTCTGGAGGAAGTGGAAGAGGAGGAAGAAGGAATAAACACCCGTCACATTAATAAGAGTTTGGAAGAAGCTAGGGGCTGAAGCCAGGAGTCTCCAGATGGTGTTTAGTGAAATGACAGTTTGATGCTTAAGAGGAAAAATGGAACCATGGTATGCTGGGAGCATTGATCTTCATGGGGAGGGGGGGAGGAAAAGGGTGTGGGCACATGGAGCTGGGCGTAAGCCTGACCAGATCCTATTCCAGGCCCAGCAGTGAGGGTAAAATCTTTCCAGGATCTCCACTGAGGGGTTCCATAAAGTGGCTCTGGTCCTAAGGATTCAGGTACACACCCCCTCGCACATTCCGGTGTTCTCACTCACCATTGAGAACTTAGCAGGCCAATCCTTGTGCCAACGCTGGACTCACAGGGATGAGTGGGACCCAGCTCCTGCCCTCCAAGAGTATAGAGTCTGGGGAAGGAACTGGACAAGAGAATGTTTAAACTTTGGAAACGGAGGTAGGAACAGGAACTTCTGAGAATACAGGAGGAAGCCTCTTCCCCAGCTTCATCCAGATTGGGGAAGGTTTCCTGGAGAAGGTGATATCTAGGTTGAGTTTGGAACGATGACCAAGGATTGGCCTGGCAAAGACTTTGGGATACAGCAGGAGGCCAGGCAAAGGTAAATGACAGAGCAAAGCACGGAGTGTGAAGCTGCGAGGGAAGCGGGGGACTCAGGAGCACTGGGGTAGTCCTACATCCTAGTGCTAGGCAGGGTAGTCGAGAAGAGCTGGGCTGGGCTAACAGTCAGGGAAGGGTGGAGGAGGGTTTGGATGTCATTTGGCAGTGGAGGAGAGTCACCAGGAGTGTGGATGTATGAATCACCCCATCCCGTTCCCTTGTCCACATATGGTCTCATCAGGGGTGGTCAGAAAGCTTCTCCGGGCTCGCTTGCCACCCTACCTAAAATTCCACCCTCAGAGCGCTCTTCATTTGAGTTAAATAGAGCACGCTTTTAGCATCCACCTTTGATAGTGCTAGTACTTTCTCTGCTCTCTCCTGGGGGGCGAGAGAAGCAGTGAGGCCCTGGTGCTGGGGAGAGGCCGTCTTGCCAATCGGAGGAAGCTCCACTGGGGGAACTTTGGGCAGAGCCGGGTGGGCAGCAGCCCTGTTTGGTAGCACTGGGGAGCCACGGCTCTGGGACCCCCGGTCTGGCAGAGTCCTGGCCACCGCGGCCAGGCTGGAGCCGGGGGCAGAAGGGCTGGTGCTGCGTGGGGGCCGTGGTGGGCAGGCCAGGGAGGGGAGGGGGGAGACGAGGGAGAGGGCGAGGCAAGGAGAGTCAAGGAGGAGTTCCAGGCTCCTGAATCCATTCTGTTTCGATTTCCCCCCAAGTCACACAGCTGCCAGGGTTCAGACAGATGCTGTGATTAGCATTTTAATGCATTTCAGAGGACCTTGTCCAAACTGCTCTGAAAATCAGAAATCAAGAGTTTATCTTCAACTGTCCCTGTAGAGCTACGTTCTCTTTCAGTGCCAAAAGAGCCCGAGGAAGAGTGTGCGTGCACACGTACAGCTGTGTGCCCGTGTGTGGGCACGTGCATGGATGCCTGTGTACGCACAGGCATGTCTTCCTCTGTGTGCTTCCTATGTGTGTTGACATGTGCACATTCATCTGGTATGTGTACATAGCTTCGTGCACGTGTATATGCCACGAGCCCCAGTGTGTGTGCGTGGTTGAATGTTAAGCGTGTGCAGGCATCTGCATCTATGTGCACATGTACGTTTTGCACATGTGTGCTTATTCTACACGTGCCTTTGCAAGTGTGGCTTCATTCAGGATCATTCACGTGGAAGACGGAGAGCTTGATGCTGGCTGAAAACAGGTCAGTACTGAATGACTCGGGCTGTCAGGGCGTCTGGGCCTCAGGTAATGGGAAATGCATTTCAAATGCGGCTGGGGCTGCTTGGCCTGATCCCAAAGCCATGTTTCCAAACAGTACAGGCTAGCGGTGTTTTTAAGCAATGTGGAACTTCTGCAGCTAGAATCCCAGTCTCCTTGGACAGTGCTAGTATCCCAGACCCAGCCTTGAGAGGTTTCTGGAGCCCCGGATAGGGGATGGGGCAGCTTCCAGTGGGTCAGCAGAGGGTAGGATTAGGAAGCCAGGAGACCCTCGCGACACATCCTGTGGGTAGCGGGCTGCCCCTCGTCCCCTCTTCCTGGTTCCCAAGGTTCTCCTCCTGCTACCCCAATCTGGCTACTCTTTGTATCTGCCAAGGCTGTCCCACATCCGGCTGGATGGCATCTGTCTTTCAAATCACTTTAGATGCAAGGTACTCCTTTTCCTTCCCTTGTCATCCTCCCTGGATATATTCCCCCTGGGATGTGCACCTCTCGGCCCCAAACACAGATTTCTAAGACTATCTTCACAGCCCAGGGGAAGGCACCTGTTCACCTCCTAAGACTGCATCAGCTTTTAGGGACCTAAGTGACATCACTGGCTCCTTTGTCTGGAGTTAACTGAAACTCCAGATCTTTAATGCCTGCCAGACCAGCTCCCCCACAGTGTCATAGCGCAGGGGTATCCACTTTTAGTCTCAGGGGGCCCCTCGGGGTTACTCTGGACTCAACCTGGATGGCACAGACAGTAACGTGAGTTGGGGGATGCATTCATTGGAAGGGGGCAGGGAAGCAGCAGACAGTTCCTTGTGAATTTGTTTAATGTAAATACATCCTCTATTTATCTTTAGCTGTTAATAAATTCATGCATTATTAGAAAATCCCTCATACCAGCGGACCCACTGCGTTAGATCGGCTCGTTTTGAGAGATTTCCTGTTGGCAGGATTCAAAGCCCACACCTGCAGCCGGCCCAGGCACACGGATTTAACTGAACGCCACAGATAATTAGATCAGTTAACCCCACAAATTAAAACAAGCACATCGTATTAGCTCAGTTTATCCTAAAAGAAAATATTAAGTTCCCCCAGATAAATCGTTTAATAAGAATAGAGGAAGACGGCACAGACTGTCTTCCCAGAACCCATGGGCAGGAGCCAGGGAGGGCTCCAGCAGCGGCTGGAGAGTCAGTCTGCCTCCATCACCTGATGGGTGCCAGACGGGGCTCCTGCCCCGTGATCTAACGGGTTGGAAGTGTTTGGGGAACCCTCAGGCAGGGTGTTAGCTGAAGCACACCAAACAACACAGCATTCCATGAGGTCTGAGAGACACGAGAGGTGTCAGTGGGACCTACCCTACTCGGCCGACCTCACAATGTAGCACAATCCCTGATGAAACCTGGAGTGGGGGGGGCGGTGTTAGAGCATGTGGGTCCACCCCATCTGGGGAGGCATTCTGGAGGGGCTATGAACCCACTGCAAGATCCTTCCATCTGTGAGATGGCCCCTCCTTAAGGAGTTGGTTGCAATCTTTTAAAATTTTGAAACCAGCAAGTCAGATAAGAAAGTGACTTAGACTTTAGCAGAGAGAAGTCAGTCTTTGCAAAGTCTGTGGTGCAAAAAATTTTGGGCAGCAAATAAACAGTGTAGACAACATCGTTGTCTGCAAGAATATGTCATCTACCTAAGAGAACAACAGTGTTTGCGAGGGGCCTACTGGTACTCACTGTCACACCAGCCCTGGGCTAATTACACACACTTTGTGTCTGTTCATTAAAGCAGGCTTGGCAGGACATGCACTTGGAGGCACTGTTGGATTGTCCACTCAAAGGTAATAAAACTGCACTGAGCACACCCCATGATATGGAAGCTAATGGAAATGGGTGTCCTCCACAGCTCTTCCAAAGCAAGACGCATTTACCAGATTTCTCAGTCATGGGGCCTCTTTGAGATAAAGGCTGTGTTGCAAGCGGAAAAGGACCCAAATGTGGCATCTCAGCAGTGTGCCCAATGTCCACGAACCTTCACAGGCTATGTGCCCTCTTTGAGCTTTTGTGTCTCCCTTGCAGAATGGGGGCATGGAGCAGGTGATGCTAAGGCATCACTCTCATCACCCGAAGTTCTCGGGCCTCGGGAGGAAAATGTAACGGCCGAGAAGAGTCCCATTCATGGATGGAATGCCACTAGCCCAAGTCAAAGTTTCCCGACAGTGCTCGATAGACAGCGGAGATGCCCAGCGCTCCAAGAGCTGGAGGAGGACTGAAATTGCTCAGGGAGCATTTGCAGCAGAAGGATTCCCAGGCTGCTCCCTGACTTCACTCCTGCATGCGCGCGCATGTGCACGCACCCGGGGAGGGGGGCAGTTTGAACCTCATTCTTTGCATTTGTTACAAATCTGAATATCTCAGAAACTTTGAGGTGCAGTTAGGTGGTGTAGGAGCCTCTCCAGAACTCTCTTCCAGGTGGGAACCGTCCTCCAAGCAGTGGTGGGGGTGGGGGAAGAATGCCAGGTTCCTCTCCCCAGCTTCAGCATCCTAGAGAGAGCCCAACTTCCCCTAAGCCTTCCTCCAGCAGATCTTCCGAGCACCACGTAGTCTCTGCCAGCTAGTGCCCCAGGTGTGCTGGCTCTGCCCCCAGAGGCTGCCTGGCGAAGGGAGACTCTGAAAGGCTGTCTCCACTCTGCCGGGCTCCATTCCTGATGCCACTCTCCCACTTCTGGCCTCTCACTGGACAGGCACGGGCCGTTTACCCCTACAGACCACCCTGCCCATCATGGTGAATCTGTCACTCTCCTACTCAGGAAGCTTTAATGACTCCCGATACCCAAAGAAAAGAGACCAAGTTGCTCAGTGGGATGTTTCCCAGGCCTTTCCCACTCGAGCCCCAAACCTCCTCTGATTTTTGGCACTCCCCACCCCCGCTTCTGAGTACCCTGAGCTCCAGCATACAGCCTCATTCCCTCCCTTCCTCCTTTGTGCTTGCTCTGGCCTCAATGGAATGCTGTCTCCAACCCACCTCCAGGTGCCCAAATCCTGCCCACACTCCCAAGGCTGCACGCACCGCCCCCCCCGCCCCCCCGTGCCCAGCATGGGCTCAAGGAGGGCGCTCAGTAAACGCCACCTCGCAAGGCTCCCAGACTCCTCGGAGCTCTACATTTCAGTCCAAAGTCACAATCCATTGTCCTCTAATTGCTTGGTGTGTACATCTTTTCTCCTCCACAGGAGGGAAAGCCCCAAGGGGCAGCAGGGTCCGTGGCCTCTCCTCACTTCCACCTGCCACGCAGCACCTAGCACCGGGCTGTGCTCCTGGTGGGTGCTCAGGAAACACTTATGAATTGAATTAAAAACCTTCTCTCAGGCCCTGAGCAGTCCCAGCTGTCGGATGCCAGCTGTCAGGGCTGCTGGGAGAGGCCAAATGCATATTCATTTCAGATCCCTGGGTCGCCCTGCCTTGAAGGGCCTCCTGGACCATGTGGAACCACGTGGGTGCCGGGGCGTGAGTCTGCTTCTGCTCTTACTGGCTAGGGTTTTAAATCTTCCGGGCTTCCCTCCCCCAGCTTCCAGGGGCGCTGCCCTTTTTTGGGGTGTGGCTCCGTGAACGGGAAGTAGCGAGGGAAGTATGTAGGTCTTGTGCGGATTGTGTGAACTGATAGGACAAGCTTAGCTCACACCTCTCACAAGGGCACGAAGCAGTGATCCTGAGTCATTCTCTTCAAGCACAGCCAGGCCTTGGCAGGGAGACGACCAGCAGCCTCCAGGGACGTTTCTGCCACTCCCACCCTTGGCTTCTATTCTTTGGGGTCTGTCGGTCTCCCCACGGGGCCAGCCCTGGGCTAGGCTACGCAGCTGGTGCACTTGCTGCCATGCATCCTGGGTCCGCGGTCCACCAGACCAGGGCAGACGGCGCCAGGGGTGGGGATGGATCGGAAGGGGCCAAGCAGGGAGGCACATTCCTCTGGAGGGGAGAGAGAACGGCTACAGCAACAGCAACGGCAGTGGAGAGACCATCACACGTGTCTGAGGAGTATACAGGGCGCTCAGTGCTTCGCAGGCATCAACTCACACTTTGCACAAACAGCCCCAGGATAGAGGCACTACTGAAATCCCAGGGTTGAGATGAAACACAGAGAAGTGAAACGATTTGCCCAGGTTCACACAGCTGACTGGGAGAGCTGGGGTGGCCGAAAGTGGGGCCTGAGCCTGCCCAGGGGCATGCTGGGCTCTAAATCCTGGAAGTCTTCAGAGAAGGGAGAGAGTGGGAGGGCAGAGTCATCATGAGGATGTCCTCCGAGATTGAGGCTGGGGAATGCAGGCAGGACAGTGGGGTTTGGCCAGGGCTTCAGACTGGGGCTGGAGCTGGGGCCTATGATAGAGAAACAAGTAAAACAGGGATAAAATCACGGGATCCGGGCTCACCTAGAAGTGATGTGGTCCAACATAGGAACTGCCTGCATTGCCCTTATCCCCAGGCAACTCAGACTCTGCTTGAACACTTCTGTGGCCAGAGGCTCACTACCTTTTGAGATGGCCCCTGCCACTGGGGAACCGGAAGGGTCTGGGGGCCTTCCTCAAGCTGCTGGAAGAGGCCACAGGGGAGCACAGGCCAGGCCTGGGGCCATCTCTGACCTTTTTTTTTCCTTCCCAGCTCAGTCCAGGGGGGCTGAAGGCAATCACGAGGGTAAATTCTCATTTCTCAGGCAGGCTTTGCCCTGGGCACACGGCCTCACTCCACACCCCCTTACAACAGGCCAGAAGTGCCATGCTTCAGTTTCTGAAAAATAAAGCTGTCACCATTGTTGCTGGCCCTGAAAACTGGCTGGGCCACTTTCAGATGGTGTGTACCCACTGCTGCAGTGGACAAAAGAGTGAGGGTGGGGAAATGGCCACAGAATGCCTATGATGTGGGGACAGCTGTCTGTAGGCACAGTGGCCTTTGATTCCTTAGTATTTAAGCCACATACAGAGGCACAGAAGGATACAAGTTCAAGGGAGATACAGATGATAAAAATAAGGGGCTGAAATCTTCATCCCCCACTACGAAACCCATGGAATTAGAAACCATGTCAGTAGTTGAATAAACGTGCTGAGTTAGCAGTGCCATGTTGAAGAAACATCTCTGGAACGCACTGCGAAACTCCTCTTTCTGACTCAGCCGCCTCATAGAAGCAAACCCTGCTTATGTGTGGGGTGGGGCTGCTGCTTTGGCCCAGTTTCCTCTTCTGTAACCCCTACCCATCTCGGTGAGGGTGGTGGGGCAGACTCTAATGGCTCCTACCCATCACCTATCCCCCCTTCCCCTTCAGGAACCAAAGTACAGGGTTTTTTTGTCTGTTTTGTTTGTTTGTTTCATGGCAGATATGAAACCCCCTTTCCCAGCTGGCGTTGCAGCTATGGTGATCACATGACACAGTTCTGGCCAATGAGACATACGCAGAAGTCTACTGGGGAGGGGCCTCTGGGAAACCTTCGGCATTTTTGATAAAAGGACAGACAGCTGGACTTACTCTGCGTGACTGTGGATGTGATGCATAGAGCTGGGGCAGCCATTTTATAACCATGAGGGAAGAGAATCTTGACATTGTTATGCTGCCAAACCCCAGACTCTGTGATGTGCAAAACACAAAGCTCCATTTGCTGAAGTCACTGCATCCAAATGTAGTTCTGATAGGGTAGTCACTGCAACTGAGGTTCAGAGAAGTTTAGTGGTTTCTTAAGGCACGACGTAAGGATTGAGGCAGAGCTGAAGCTGGAATCTGATACTGCTTTCCATGTAAAGGCAATGCTTTCCAATCTAAAGGCAGATCTAAGATGTGGTGACACCTATAGGGCCACCGCCCTGCCTCATGTGGCCCCCCTGGGCCTCTAGCACTGATGCCAGAATCTTCTGTGGGGGCAGCCTGATCTCGGCCCTAGGTGATAGGGACTGAGGAAGACAACACTATTCCTGCCCTTGCGAAGCTCTGACACACATCTGGTGCCACAGGATTCAGTGCAAGGAGCACGGGCCTTGCAACCAGACCTCTCCCTGGCCACGTGATCCCAGGTAAGCCCCTTTACCTCAGTGGCCTCTTCCATAAGACAGTGCTTACAGGAGAGCATCTGTGCAATGCCTCCTTGACAAATAAACGAGATACTACTTGTGATGTGTCTGGCACATAGTGAGTACTCCATGAGTGGTAGTTGTCATCAAGGCTGCAGAGACAGGCTTCTGTTATCTTCTCTCCTATTCAAGAGTATGGAGTCAGGAGCAAATGCAGGCAGTGTCCTGCCCATAGCCCCTTGCTCTCCTCACTGCAGTGACAGTGGCCGAACTTCCAACTGCCAGTGCCCACACCTGGTGTCTGAGGGCTTTCTTAGACCGTGGAGCCCGCTTTGCCCACTCATGTGGCAAGCCAGGAGAGCTGGGGAATTAATGATCCTTGCTCACATTCTCAACCAAAGACTGGTGGGAGTTGGTGTATAAACACCCCAGTTCCTTCACCCCAAGGGTGGATGACCCCAGGGAGTGTGATCTACACTGGGGCTAGAGTCCCCAGTGGAACTAAGGGCCACTCACAGTGGAAGCTGGTCTGCCTGATAACACACCTTTTATTGATTTCTTTTCCTCCTGTCATACTTCCTCACTTTCTATTCATGTTTCCTGGGGTCACTATCTACAGAAACTACTTGCATTCAAATGCTTGTGTAGACTCTGCTTCTGGGAGTACTCAAAATAAGGCATTATCTTTCAGAGCCTAAAGTTAAGCCAGTGGCCGTCAATTTTTTTGTGCACATGAATCTTCTAGAGAGCTTGTTAAAATGCAGTGGGGTACAGTCTGTGTGATGTGACACTGTCTGGGGTGGGGCCCAAGACTGCATTTCTTTTGTTTGTTTGATTGATTGATTTTTGAGAGAGAAAGTGTGAGCAGGGAATTGGGGGGGGG
>NW_026057586.1:35295212-35324561 GCF_023721935.1 Panthera uncia | reverse complement strand
GGGGGGGGGTGGCGAACAAAGGATCCAAAGCTGGCCCTGTAGTGACAGCAGAGAGCCCGACACAGGGGCTTGAACCCACGAGGTGCAAGATCACCACCTGAGCCAAAGTTGGACACTCAACCGAGCCACACAGGCACCCCCAGGACTACATTTCTAACAAGCACACTAATAATGCTGATGCGCTGAGTTTAGTGCATCAACCCTGCTCAGACACGGAGGAGACCAATGTAGCTTAGAGCAGCCTGGGAGAGCTTGCTGGAGGAAGTTAGGGGCTTACTGCTATGTCTTGAAGCCCATGAGAGGACTGTAGTGGGTGAGCAGCCGGAGGCAGGCTTTTCCAGGAAGGAGGAAAACTGGGCATTGTTGGGGCCTGAAGCCATGCCCGGATGGAAGCAGGATGTCAGAGTGACTCATCTGCCTGGAGCTGACTGGGGCCTGCAGGCTATACAGGCTGGAGGTCTGGAAGACCAGCAGGTGGGAGAAAGGTCTGCTCTGTTCTCCAGCCACATTCTCCGCATTCTCATCCCTAACTCGGAAGGAAAATTCAGACTCCTGGCTCCCCAGAATCTTCCCACCTTACTACCTTTCCAATCTCCTCTCCCTTACACACACCGGGATCCTATCTCCCCTCCATGGAGCCCTTTCTGGTCATTCCAGGTCACGGTCATCTTGCTTTTCTGAAATGTAACAGGAAGTAGGGTCCAAATTGCACATCCGACCATTTTATATTTTTATTGTCCTTTGACTATTTCATGTATGAATTAGGAGTCACCAGATTTTACTGTAGCAATGTATTGACCCTGAGGTCATTCACACTCACTTCATTGTCTTGTCATTCATAATAATCCTTGGATTATTTACAGCAATCCACAGCATATGAAGGTCTTACACGTAAGATTTTCATTATAGAATTAAGAGGTCCAGAAAGGTCAGGTGGCTTGTCCCAAGTCATCCAGCTGGTCGGTGTCCTCACTACAGGTTGTAAGTGCTGTAAGTGGGTGGAGTGGTGCCTTTGGCATCATTCTGCCTCTTCTGTGCTGAACACAGCGTTGGGCACACCAGGCCCACTTGCTTTGTGCCCACTCAGCCACCAGGGGAGGAAACTACTTGCCTAGTGCCCCCTGGTGGTCTAATTGAGAAGACCACAGCCGCCTTTGATCAAAACACGAACTGAATCACAATAAACTGGGACCTTGGGAGACCTCATCCCCCTGAACTTGAGCCCTTTTCGCTTTACAGCAAGTGTTTTCATGAATAATTGAAGAATAAGGAACCACACTGCTTCCTGCCATCATCACCCAGCGTTGCCCATCTTTGCTAGGACAAGGCAGCCCACCAATTGGGAATGACTCCCTATGGGAGTTAAGAGTCACTTGGTTGAAACATGGGGACACCTTCCCACCTAGGCCAGTGTGGGCAGGGACAGAGAAGAGGAGAGTGGGCAGTTTAGGAGAGGCAAAGGCCCAGGCAGGAGGAAGACTCAGATTTCTCTGTGGGAAGGGGAAAGAAGTCTCTGGATGGAAGCAAGGGAGGTGGGCTGGGCCAAGGCCTGGTGTGGAAGAGAGGAGGCAAGATAAGAGGGTGCCACGGTAGCCCCCGTCCCTATCTGGTGCTTGGTGTCTGGATTTAAGGCATTTCTGACTTCCCAATGGGAACTCTGGTGTTCCCTTCTGCATAATATACTCTTAGCCCCAGCCCTCCTGTCTGTGGCACGGTCTGAGAGGCTGAGAGGCAGCCAGATCTGTTTCCTGGCAGAATGGGGATCCTGCAAAGGGAGGAGCTGGAGAAAGAAATGATCTTTAATGCCTGGAGGTGAGCCTTGCCCTCTTCTGCTGCCCATTACTCCCTCTATGCTTTCGCCATCGGGGGGTGTGCCCCTTAAACTCTCCCACCTCTGACACTCTAAGGACCCTGGGGTTTGTCCCCCAAGTGAGGAGAGCCAGTGAAGAAGAGAGAGGAAGGCTCTGCCTCAAGGCCTAATTGTGTGTTTTCCACTCGCCCTTGGCCCTAACACAGGGCCTAGGGTCCCTTAGGGTCCCTTGACACTATTGACATTTGGGGCCAGATAATTCTTTATGGGGGGGGGGCACTGTCCTGTGCATTGTAGTGTAGGATGTGTAGCAACTTTCTGGCCCCTACCTACTAGATGCCAGTAGAGTCTCCAGACAATGTCAACTGTCCCCCGAGGGGCAAAATTGCTCTCAAGTGTAGAACTGATGCTCTAAAAGGACAGATGAACAGTCGTTTTTAAGAAATATAGGAAAAGAAGATATGTGATTCATTTCCTCAAGAGAGAAAGAAAAAAATCAAGGCCAGGGTGAGATGCAGAGCAAGGTCTGGTGGGACACGCCCCCCACTTGCCTGCCACAATCCAAATTCTTTTTTTTTTTTTTAATTTTTTTTTTAACGTTTATTTATTTTTGAGACAGAGAGAGACAGAGCATGAATGGGGGAGGGTCAGAGAGAGGGAGACACAGAATCCGAAACAGGCTCCAGGCTCTGAGCTGTCAGCACAGAGCCCGATGCGGGGCTCGAACTCACGGACCGCGAGATCATGACCTGAGCCGAAGTCGGCCGCTTAACCGACTGAGCCACCCAGGCGCCCCCACAATCCAAATTCTTTTGAAGACTTTTCCTCCCTGTCATGGAAGAGCCAAAGAGTTGCCTATTTCTCAGCGTCATGGGCTGAACTGTGTTCCCTCCAAAAAGATGCCGAAGTCCTAACCTCCACCCAGTCCCCATGAAAGTAACCTTATTTGACATAGGGTCTTTGCAGAAGTAATCAAGTTAAGATGAGGTTATATGACTGGTTTCCTTATCAGAGGGGAAATCTGGACACAGACAGACACGCCTACAGGGAAGATGATGTGACACCACAGAGGAATGCCATCCAAAAGCCAGGGAACGCCTGAGGCTCCCAGAAATGAGGCATGAGGCCTGGAACAGATTCTCCCTCACAGCCCTCGGTAGGAATCAACCTTGCCAACACCTTGATCTTGGACTTCTAGCCCCAGAACTGTAAGACAATAAACTGCTGCTATTTAAGCTTCCCAGGTTGCAACATTTTGTTACAGCAGCCCCCAAACTTACACACTCAGTAAGAAGAAAGACAGCAGGACCAGGGAGCTGGAGGCGTGCAGGGATCTGGCTTGTGACCCCACCACTCAAAGCAGAGATGCACAAAGGTGGCAGTGGCTGGGGGAGAAGATGCACGTGCTGATGGGACCCAGGCTTACCACATAGACACAAACACCAACCCTGTGCCCAGAGGACAGACAAGTGGAAATACATCATATCTCTAAAATGAAACGCTTTGATTGCACCAATCACCAGAAGTTGTAAAACTACCCTGAAGAATTAACAGCTTCCGTACATGCTAACTACATCCATCATAAATTCGTCTTTTAGTTTCTGTTATCATATCACGGTCTCTGGGGACCCCTGTCTTGTCATCATTTGCCCTTTATAATTTATTCATCTTGTTCTTGCCTGCATCCTTTCTACTTATCATTCATCTTTACAGTTGTACATAAAATTGGATGGATCCTTCCATGGCAGGGCTGTCAGGAGGGAGATGGGCCTCATCAGGAAAGCCCCAGGAAAGCCGGTGGAGGTCCCACTAGAGCATCTGAGGATGTCAAGGTGGAGGTGGGGTGGGATGGAGGGAGAGGATGGGAGGAGGAAAGGAGAGAGCCAGGAGAGGCAAGTGAGAAGGGTAAATGAAGAAAGGGTGGAAAATGAAAGGGGAAAAGAGGAAGAGAAAAATGACCAGAAGGGAGAGAAAGGAGGAGGAACCAGGCATAAAAAGAAAAGAGAGAAAGAGAAAGAATGGGAGACAAGCTGGGACTTGGGCAAAGGAAAGCGGGGAAGAGGGACAAAGATAGAGGCATCCTGAGCCAGTGGGGCCAGAAATCCAATGAAGGTTGTTTGTTTTTGTTTTTGTTTTGTTTTTTAAGTAGGCTCCATGACCAACGTGGGGCTTGACCTCATGACCCTGAGATTAAGAGTTGTGTGCTTGGGGCACCTGGGTGGCTCAGTCAGTTAAGTGTCTGAGTCTTGATTTTGGCTCAGGTAATGATCTCAGGGTTCATGAATTCAAGCCCTGCATCGGGCTTCGCTCCAACATCTCAGAGCCTGCTTGGGATTCTGTCTCCCTCTCTCTCTCTCTCTTCCCTCCCTCACCTGCTCTCTATCTTTCTCAAAATAAACAAAAATAAAGCTAAAAAAAGAAAAAGTGGGCTCTACTAACTGAGCTAGCCAGGTGCCTCTATTTCTTTTTTTTTTTTTTTTTAATTTTTCATTTTAAATCTTTCCTGGTACACTCCAAGAAGGTCACACTGAATTTCCATGGAAATGACAGGTCCCGAGTTATAGAGACCTGAGTCCGGAGATGTGATGGCAGTGATGTTGCTTATCTACTGGGCTGAATCCAGGGCTAGGGGTGGGAGACAGAGAGGAGTGTGTTGGTTTGCTTTGTATTCTTGGGCTGCCGGAGTGAGGGCATAAAAGCCAATCTTTAACTAGTGAATTGGAACTTTAATGTTTACCAAACAGATACAGCTCCCACCCTTCCCCCCTACCCCCCACCCCAGCTCCCTCTCCTCCCCTCTTCCCTGCTTGCTCCCTCTTCTGGCTGCTTCCTGGCCTCCTGCTAACTGAACCCAGTTCTCCCCCCTCAGCAGTCCTGGTGAGGAGCCCTTTCTGCTGTCAGAGGAGCAAAGTGCTGGCCACTACTGGCCTTGTCGCCTGGTTTTCCTAATGAGAATCTCTCCCCAGAGGTCTTAACATTTCTAACTTTGGAAACAGATGGGGCCTTCCTTGAAGACAATTGCCTGAAAATTCTGAAAGGCAGGGGTTGGGGGGACCGGGACTAAGCAGCAGGGGCCTATTTTAAGGAACAGAATTCTTCCAAGAGGCCTCCTGTGCACACTTAGGTCCCAGGGAGCTCTCAGAGTGGACCTCTCCAGCCCAGCTCACAGCTCCTGACCTGTCATGCATGCCTTGTCTACAGGCTGTTCTCAGACCAGTGCTCTCATCTGACATAGCTGTCTTCCTCCCAACTCTCTATTCCCAACCTGCCCATATCCTGAACAAAACCCTTGAGCAACTCCTATACCCCGTGGTCATCCGGGTCCCCTCTAAAGCAACAGGTAACACTAAAAAAGAGAGATAAGTATCCTGGGTTTGGGTAGTAGACCTGGTGCTGGTCCTGGCTTGGCCATTTGTTAATTGTGTGACTTTGGACAAATTGCTTTATCTAAGCCTGGGTCTCTTAATCTAAGCCTGTAGGGGATGATCTTGATATCTTCTTCATAGGGTAGTTGTGAAGATAAAATGAGGTAATGCAGATAACATGCTTATTTCATGCCCATCAGATAATAAGTGCTTAAAAAATATTAATTGTTGTTATTGAGCAATTGTCTACCCTACCTGCTTTATAATAACCCGCTGTCTTGTATTATTGATGATATTTTTGTTCGTGTGTGTGGCTTCTGTCCCTAACTTGATGGACAACTCCAAGAGGGGTAGGGATGAGTTTTTCTAATCACCGTATCTGCCAGGATGCCTAGAACAATGCCCGGCACACACTCAGGAAATATTTGTTGATGGATTGAGAAACTGCCCCATGTGGACTATACCCTACAAATAGTGGAACAAACATTGGACATGGAAGAGAGTGGGCTGTAGAGGGGCAGAAGGTCAGGAATAAGAGATCAAGAGTGTGAGGAAGAAAGGCACCTGGGCAGCTCAGTCTGTTGAGCACCCCACTCTTGAATATGGCTCAGGTCATGATCCCAGGGTGGTGGGATTGAGCCCCGAATGGGAGCATGGAGCCTGCTTAAGATTCTCTCTCTTTCTTCTCTCTCTCCCTCCCCCTCACTCTGGCCCTTTCCTCTGCTCAATCTCTCTCCCTCTTAAAAAAAAAGTATGAAGAAGAGATAGAAATGAAGAGTTTAGAAAAGTGGGATCACTTTGCCTAGATTCTGGCAGAAGATACTGTTCAAAAGGACCCTGATGACATTCTAACAAAGTCATGCTGAACTCAAAAACAGTAATCCATATGTGATACTGATCCAGGGATGACTCCATAAGTCATGCTAGGGGCTTTGGTTAGGCTGGTACACAGGGATACTGACCTCTGACTTGTAAGAACAGCCATTGAGGAATGGTTTCTGAGATTCCACTTACTCCAAGAGAAATGTCAGCTCCCCTTCTCAGTCCCCAAATGAGGACATCTTTAGCTCTGTCTCTGTTGTTTTGTTGTTGTTTTTGGTGATAGTGATGTGTGTGTGTGTGTGTGTGTGTGTGTGTGTGTGTGACAACAGTGGAATTGTTTTTCTTGCTGCCAACAGGCCAGCTCTGTAACTTGCTGGGAAACAGAATGGGTTGTCTGCACTATTTTCTCCCCTCTTTTTCTTTTCAGTGAGAAACTGGAGGGCTGGTTTTAATGGATTGATTTTAATGGATTTTGAAGTCTGGAAAAGTGCCCAAATTGCAGAGGTTACCAGTTTTCTAGGTTCTTTTTTCAATTTCTTTCTCCTTAATCAGACATAGAGTTCACTCACTGGGGGACCTAGTGTGGTCAAGTAAGAAGAGGTATCTTTCTGTGCTCCCTCAACCTAACGGGTGGCCATGGACACAGCCTCAATTGGTGGGAACACCCATTATTTGGGTGGGTGAGAGCATTTTGCTTGGTCCCATCCCTGTATTTGCTAGTGTTAAGCTTTCTCCAATCTCAAAGGAGAGAATCGACCAACAATAATAACACCAGTTCTGCCTTCTGGAATCCACTTTAAAGCATAACTTTATGTGGTCATTTTGTTTTTCACTTTTTTCCATGTGAGTGTGTGTGGGGACAATGTGCCCTGGGAAGTTTGAGCTTCAGTCTTATCTTTTCTCTCTGTCCCTCCTGCTGTAGGCTGTGCCTTTCCTGAGAATTGTGATGAGGTCTTTGAGGCCATGAGTCTCCCTGTGAGGCCTTTGAAGAAAGGACAGGCTTTCCAGGCACTGCAAGGGGACTCTAGGCTATGTTTTAGCTCCACCGTGGCTTCTCCTCACCCCTCCCATCTCCCAACATACATTCATGTTTCTTTTTGTCCTTTCTCCCAAACTTTACCAACTTGTCTTTGTGATTTCAGAAAAATGCCACTGGATCTCCCAGTATGAAGGATTAGCACAGATTATGGGGAACAGTGTTAATTATCGGTGGAAGGGGGGCTGGCGCGTCGCTCCAATGTGCTCCTGATTTCCCCTGGGCCTTTCTGCCTGGTAATAAGCCTGCTTTAATCTGGCAGGCCCCTTGGTGAAATCAGCACCACGGACAGTGGTATTGATTGCTTCTGAGAAACCATCACAGCTGCTCAACCAAATTACCTTTGATATGTGACCTTTAATGTAATTACTGCAACATCAAAGTATTTCTATAAATTATTAAAGAACTAATACACTTCATCATTTAGCTATTCTATTATATGTAAAATAAACAACCACAAGTTAATGTTAGAATCTGAACAATCCACACTTGCTACTGAAATTCTCCCAGTCCCGGTTCTCTCCCCCTTCAAAATCCTGAGCCTGTCCCTCCCACCTTCTCTTTCTGTTTCCCCATCTAATTCCCAGCTTTTAGCCATCATGAAACTCCCTGGCAATCTCTCTCAAGCTGATGAAGAGCCTCCCAAAAACAATGTGGTATTTTCTATTCCATTTGGGTGGCTCTAAAATATCTATCACAGTCTCCCCCAAAACAAAGTACCATAAACACTTTATTAATCAGCACAAACCTTTCTCGGAAGCCTTTGATTATCTTACAATATGGCTTTATGCTTCACACATAACATGGGGCGATGTGGAGCATATTTCTGCCATCTTACAGAGGG
Organism: Panthera uncia; assembly: GCF_023721935.1. Lineage (NCBI taxonomy): Eukaryota > Metazoa > Chordata > Mammalia > Carnivora > Felidae > Panthera > Panthera uncia. The sequence goes on along the minus strand of NW_026057586.1, from coordinate 35,316,684 downwards.
CACCCAGAAAGTAATTACTATAATATATGTGCATGTAGCGGCGCCACTAAAAAACCAACTGGGGAATGGCCACCGTGCCAGAGCAAGGCTCCACACAAAAACCTGTGCGGTGCATGATTTCCATACATTTACATCCGCGGGTATGTTATTAAGATGACTCAGCCCCGTGCTTTGCAATCACAAGTACCAAAATACAATACAAAGGCTGTCTTAATGGAAGGAAGGCCCTCCCCTCCCCTAAATGGGTAAAAAAGGTTCTTTGATGCGAGGGAAGGCTGTCCGGACCCAGGGTTGCATTTTCAGTCTACCTGGTTAACCTTTCCCGCTGTGGGCCAGAAATGGAAAAGTGTGTTTACGTACAGGTTTGCTTGGTAAGAATGTAAACATGCATGTGTAAACACTGGTGAGCATACATACAGAATACACGTGCTCCCCTGCAGTGTCCATTGTATAAGCTTAAACACGGTATATTTGTAAATTCTTTAAATTATGTCCACAAACACTCACATCTTTCCATTTATCTTTAGATACTCGGTGAGCCGTATATCTACCCCCCCCCATCTCTCTGAACCCACAGGAGAGACCGCGCAGACCCTTGACCCGAGGAACACTTCTTATTTTATGGTGATGAACTAGCCTCGATAATAGCCATGGCTGATATCACACCCAGTTAGGGGGGCCATAAATAATTCTCTTCTCCCCCGCACAGAAGCTATAAACCAGGGCCGAGGCGCGATAGTTTATCAAAGACGAGGGCTGGCTCCTTAAATAAACCGCGGTGATCTCACTTGCGGCGCCGAGCCTGGGCGCGGAGGCGCCCCCTCCCGCCCCGGCCCCCGCCCCCGCCCCCACCCCCGCCCCAGGAACAGCCTGAGTCCGACGTCTATCGGCGGGTGCTCAGGCGGCCCGGCTACCAGGGGCCCCGTGGGGCCGGCGGAGGCAGCTCCGGGTTCCGGGGAACCAGTGCACCCGGCGTCTCCGCCCCGACTGCCCGAGCGGGCAGTGTGCGGATCAGGGACCCGATCGGAGGCGCCGGGAGGGCCAGGGGAGGAGCCAAGCCCCAGCTCCGTGGTCGTGGCGGAGTTCGCCCCCAGCCCGGGATAACGTCGGGCCTGGACGGCGGAGTGCGGAGGCCGCCGGGCGACCTCCGAGCCCGGCGCCCACGCGCCCTCTCCCCCGCGCGGCGCCTCGGGGCTTCTAAGGGCGCGGGGCGCGGGCCGCGGGGCGGGAGTGGGGGGAGCGCGAGCTCCCGAGCGAAAGCAGGCGCGCGCCCGGGCCCGCGATCCCCCGGCCAGCAGCGTCGCAGCCCGGCCTCCCGAAGTCGCCCCCTGTCGGCGCGTCCGTCGCTCGCGCCTCGGCAGGCGCCACTTACCCCGGGCAGGGTCTTCTGCTCGTGCAGCGCGCTCTGGGCCTTCAGCGCTGACTCACGCTCGCAGTAGGTGAGGAAAGCGCAGCCTGGGGAGGGAAGGAAGCGCCGAGAAGGGTCAGTGGGGCGCCCCCGGGCCGCCGACGCGCCCTCTCGCCCGCCCTCCAGTCTGGGCCCCTCCCCGCTCTAGGTCCCTCTCCCCACCTCTCTCTCTCTCTCTCTCTCTCTCTCTCTCTCTCTCTCTCTCTCTCCTGTGCACTCTACTCGAGCTTTCTTGCCTCTCCGTTTTCCTGTCGGCTTTTTGTCCCTTGCGTTGCTTTTTTGTTTTGCTCACTCGCTGAAGTCTCCCCACCCTGCATCTTTCCCCCCCCACCACGCCCCCTCTTCCCGTGGGTCTCTTTTTGTCCTCTGCCCTGATGCCTCAGGCGCTAGCTCGGCCTTCTCCCTCCTTCCTCCCCAGGGTGCTGTTCTGTCCGTTTCAGCTCAAGCCCCAGTACCTCCCTGAAGGGGCAGCTTCCAGCCCTCACCCTCAGTACCTCTAGTCACGTTTGACCATGAATTCATTCTGGCCTCTTAGGAGTGCTGCCGGCTGCTCTATGAGGGATGATGGAGGGACCTTCCTGGTCTGCCGAATAGTCTCCATCTGTAGGGAGGACCCCAGGCCTGGTTGTGCTAATAAAGTGAATGGGGCTATCCATGTGTCCCCTGTCATCACATGTACAGTGATATCTTCAAAATGCTCCCAGTCAAAGGGCTTCTTGGGCATGTCCAGCCCGCCAATGCACAGTACTGGACCTGAGGCCTGCTTTTGCTGTGCTTCTAATTCTCTAGGTGACCCTGGCAAATGCTGTTTCCTCTGTGGCCTCAGTCTCCTCGGGTGTGAACTGAGAGGGTTGACCCAGTGGTCTCCAAGGTCACTCCAGTGTAGTTTCCCCCCTGAGTGACTCTGATGGTGCCTCACCAGGGAATCTGGATTTTACAGAACAACGTACCTAACTCAAGGGGTGACTTTTTAATGCTGGCCCTTCAGGCATGGTGACAAAGCAAAGAGCATGCTTGCTAGTGGGAGAGTTTCTCGGGCAGTTCCCTCAAACTGCCCCATGTTAGGGGCCTCTTCCTCTGCCGGCAGATGTGGCCGAGTATGGCCTCAGAGGCCTACAAGACCTGGGCCATGGGGGAAGTCAGAAAGTCAACTTTGGCCAGCAGAAGGCTTGAGTCTCCTGGGGAACTGTTACCTCAGATTTTCCAAAGCCACTTAAGCCCCAGAGAAGGCCCCCTCCAAGCTGTCTCCTCCCTTGTTTCACTGTCTTCTTTCCCTCCACTGCCCCCCTTGCTTTGTTCTCATGCTCTTTTCTCCCCATTTTCCCATCTTCCAATCCCATCCATCTTCCAAGAATCTGATCAAGTTCTACTGACACCAAGCAGCCCGTCTTGACTTGTCCAGTCCATCTCAAGCCAACCTCACTTCTTGACCACACACAGCTGGCCCTTTGGTCATTCTCATGGCCATTTGTTAACTACTTCTCAAGTACCCACTGTGTGCTAGGCCCTGTGGCCCGGGCTCTCTTCCTATGAGGTCTGCAGGCTGGTGGTGCCTATGCCAACCCTTGTTACCAGGCTTGCTCTGGCTTCTTGGTGCCCTGGCACAGAGTACTCCCAGCATCCTCCACAGTTCCTTTCTCCTCCATCACCCAGTAAAAACCCCTTCCTCCTCTTCCAGTGTAGCAATTAGTTCCGACTCCCTTCCCCTCCTGGTTTCAGAGAGGAGATGGAAGGGAATGTAGGTGCAAAGGGGACATAAAGATAGGAGGGAGGAAACGGAGAGAAACCTGGGAGGCAGAGACTCTCAGCAACCTGTAGGCTCTGTACCTTTCCCACCTCCAACTCTTGCCCCAGGCTGAGAGGAGGTGTGAGTGCCAAGAAGCCTCTCTCCCACTCCCATCTCATCCCTCCCTATCCAGACCCAGGTCACCCTGCCTTCTCCCCCCCCCCCGACTCCTCCCCCTGGTCCTGGCAGACGGTTATTGATGGAGACACCAGGGGACTGAAATGAATAGCGGTCAGAGGCCCCCATGACGTTGTCCCTCGTGCTGCTGCCTGCGTCTCTGGGGGCCTCTTTCCTCCTGTCCCTTCCCTGGCCTTGTCCTCCGCCTGTGCCTGCCTGCAACTGGGAGGCAGCCACTGTCTCACTGCATGCAGGCAAGCCAGCTAGGGACAAGGTCAGGGGCAGGTGTGGAGAGGGAGGAGAAGGAAGAACCAGAAGAGGAGGAAGGTGGAAGGAGGAGACGGTACAGGGAGGAGTAAGAAGAGGTGGGAGGAAGGGGAGGAAGTGGAGGGGGAAGGAAGATGAGGTGGAGAAAATGACCACATTGTTATGACCCAGGATAACAAGGGAAGGATCCCAGGAAGAAAGAAAGAAAGAATCTGTTGCTTTTTTCCAGCTTCTAGGAATTTCTGCCACATTTTTGGGAGAGCTCACAGGCTCTGTCAATCAGAATCTTTGAGGGACCCCCCAGACTCCATGTGACCCTCCCTAACATCTCCACCCTTGACCTTACCTCCTTCAATTCTTCCTCTTGCTCACCCCCTTGCCTCCTTCCTGTTTCTCAGCCCTGCAGGGCACACTCTGCCTTAGGACTTTTGGAACCACATTTACCCCCCCTACATGGCTTGCTCCTTCACTCCCCTCAGGTTTCTGCTTAAATGTGACCTAGAGATGACCTTTCTGACCTCCTTTCACACAATACCCTTCCCCAACACACACTTACTCTCTGACCCCTTGCCTTGTTTACTCTTCTCTTTGGCACCCCTCCCCACTGAGCTATTAACATTACATGTTTGTTCCTTGATTGTCAGTTTTCCCAACCTGCAAGGGAGTTCAGGGACTTGCTTTTGTCCTATTCCTGCTTCGTTCTCAAGGCCCCACAGCAGGGCAGGATCTCAATACATATTTGTCAAGAACATTGAATCCCTGCCTCTGGCAACTTTTGCAGGGCCAATAGGAGGGGGGCAGGGAAGCAGTGCCTGGGGGGCTGTTGGGTGCTGACCAAGGCACCAAGGACACTGAGGCATGCTGGCATTCCATAGTGGTAGGGGGACTAGGTTGCCCCTGAGAAGTGATAGGTGGTCCCTGCTGGGAGGCCTCCTGTCTCCAAGGCTTTCTGAGCCCATTTCCCCAGCGTCAGACCTTCTGGTTACTGTCACTCCCCTGTTTTCTCCCGTGAAGCCATCATTGATGCACGGTTCCAGACAGGAAGCTGTTTTCGGGGGAGACCCTTACTAGCCAAGGGTCACTTACTGATTGTTCTCTGAACCCCATTGTCCTCATCTACAAACAGGGAGAGTAATCCCCCTCAAATAGGGAGACCTATTAGTCAAAGAGTACCAACAACCTCCGCAGCAGTGTCTAACTGTAGAGCACGGCATAAACATAAGCCCCCCTTTGGTGGTCAGGAGGTCAGAAGGCAGAGTCCTTCCTTCCGTCCCTCTGCACCTCTGCCAGGAGTGACCAGCCTTATAGAGGCTTATAGAGAGGAGACCCCACCCGGCTCTTCTCAAGGGATCTTTCCAGCCAGTCCAATGCCACGTCTCACTATGGCTCTTTTTAAAGAAGCAGATATGGATAAACAGATATTAACCACTGACTCCAGCTTGCATGAAGGGACTGCATCTGCTCCCTTGCTGAGGGCGGAGCCCTGGGGGGATGGCAGCTTGGCGGAGAGGGGGTGGCTTCAGGAGGACAATTTGCCATCACAGCGTCCTGCAGAGCACAGCGGGCACCCTGAGATGGAGGCCGAGGTGGCGCTCAGGGTGGCCAGGGGAGAAGAGGGTGCCCAAGCCTCCCCCACTGGACACGTGCCGGCCTCTCATGTGTAGGGAAAGGGGGTGGTACACACAGAACCCCCACTCAGAAAAGTTAGATTTGACTTCCTGTTGCTCATTGCTGTTCCTCACAGGAGTGGAGGTGGGGGGGGGCTCCCAGCTTTGAGGGTGGTGCAGGGGGCCTCGGCTCAGCAGCCACCGAAGCTGTCATGCTCACTCTCCTGTGACGTGCTGAAGTAGCCTCAGAAACACACCTGGTGAGGCCTCTTGGGAATTCACAGACTCTTCAGGAAATGGGATTCTCTGCCTACTGAGCCAACAGAGCATGGGAGAGGAGGCTAGACCAGGCTGTGAACCTTAAGAAGGGAACATCTTTCCCAGGGACGGGGCTGTGGCCCAGCATTCCCTCCCTGACCTGGCCCTACAGGTGTTCTCCTATTTGTGCTCACAGAGAGAGCAAGAGTCCACTGTTCGGAATGGCACGGCAACCGAAAACTGCCTAAAGGTCTCTCAGCATACAGGTGGTTTCGTGATTCAACTGGGGAATACTCTACAGCAGTTAAAAGGGTGGCATGGTCCTAAATGGACCAGTGTGGGAAGACACAGTCAGATGGCAAAAGCAAGTTGCAAAATAGCACACAACACATATGCACAATGGAGACATATTCCATTAGTTTCATATGCACCGAAATCTGTATTTACCCCATGGCACAAAGTCTAGAAGGTGTCACAGCAAGCTGAAAACAGGGAGTATGGGGGAAGGTGGGGCATGTCTCTCATAACGTTAACTTTTTTTGGTTTGATCGACACATTGTGACACCAGAGTGTATTCATGCATCCCTTACACAATTAACTTTAAAGAAGATTTTTGCTGAAAGAGGATAGGATGAAAATGGAGTAGGTGCAAATGGGTAGGCCAGACCCACAGTCCGTTTTGAGGGGACAAAGAGCATTGGGCATCAGCTTCCTGGCAAATTCTTCATGAGAGAAATTATCATTTGAGAGTCCAGCTATGTCCTGATCTCAAAGCTTCCTTCAAGCTCGGGAACCGAAGCAGATTCCCTCCCTCCAGCAAACTGTGAATGGTGTTCATCCTGGTCCTCTGGTCCTGAGTTCCAGCAGCTGAGGTTTGTGGGATGGAGTCCATGATGGACGAAGCACAGAGCTTCCCCAACTCTGCCCTCCAGTTCTCCCATTCAGCCCAGTGACACGGATGCAGTCTCTGAGGTGGGAAGCGCAGAAGTGACTCAGGAACCTCTAATGAGGTATGACCTCTCTGCTCAGCTCCCACTTTTCCTGTCCCACTGTCTTGGAGGGAGGGCTCCCCAGCGCCAGCTCCCCCCCTCAGTCTCCCATCCTCCTGAACCACAGACCAGAGCAGAATAGAAGTGCAACCCGGCAGAGCAGGGACAGGTTTTGGAAATGATTGGGGGTGGGAGTGAGGGCAGAGAGATGTCATACTTTGAGAAAAGTCACAAGGCAGTGCTGCCAGCAGCAGCTGATGGCCTGGGCTCTGTGCACGAGGTGGCCGCCATGCCCACGTGTCCGGTTTCACACCGACCTGCCTCTCTTCTGCTGCTCTCACTTCTGCCACGTGCACGAACACTGGCCTCCACTCACTCCTCCCCATGCTGCCATTTAACCTCTTCCCACTCACCATACTTATTTACTTGTCCCTCCTATTTATCAGTTTCTCGTCTTGTCTCTGAATAGATTGTCCACTCTGTGAGGGCGGAGATGAGGGCTTGTAAGTGGAGAGCTGAGTTTCTAGCTGAGGTGTCCGAGGGCTGGGAGACCAAGAGAGCCCGAGGGGGTGGTGGGAGAAGGAGAGACACCTGGCACCAAAGAGAGAGCAGGAAGCCCAGAGGAGGACCGGAAGGAAGGAGAAGGGTGTGATTGGGAGAGGTTCACAAGGAGCCCCAGAACCAGGGAGCCACAGGGAGACAGGCAGAGCTGGTGATGGCAGGAGGGTGTTACCAGGCTGGGGTGCGGGTTGGGGTGGCAGACACCCCTCTCCAGTAGAGCAGCCTGTGGATAATGGTGCAACGGGGCATCGCTGATTCCTGAGAAGGTAGGCGAGTGCCCTCTCCCATGTGGGGGAAAAACACAGCCCGGCAGAATTAATTGCGCGAGATGGCAGTAATTTACAAAGCCCCCGTGTGCGGGGATAAAAGGCCCTTGTCATGGTGAAGTGAAGGAAGTACAATTTCCTGCCCAACTCCAAGCAGGGCTGAAGCCTGGGGTGTAATCATCACAGAAGGGAAGGCTCCAGATGAGCTCCCTCCTCCCACCCAGCCAGGCCTTGGCTTCCCACTAATTGAATTACAGAATTAGCCAGAGGAAGGTGGCCCTAGAATAGGAAGATCTGGACTTTAATAAAACATCAGATCCTTCAGGGCCTGTGCTTGGCTGGCCTGGAGGAAGTGAGAGGAAGCTAGGGCGTGGGGAGGGATGGGCAAGGGAAGGGAGCAGGAAACCCACCAACCAGCCAGACCAAAGGGTCAAGGAGGGGCTCCCTGTTCAGTGTGATCTTCTTGGGAGGTCCAGGATGCCCCCCACTCTGCCCCAGATCTCCACCCACAGACCTGCCTAGTTCCTGAAATCCCATCCTCGGGGCACTACCCCTCAGTGATTCTCACTGAGGCTGCAGCTGAGAATCACCCAGAAGAACAGATATGGGCCCTGCTGCAGAGAAATTAAGGCAGATCCCCGGGGGTGGATAGAGAGAGGGAAGGAGAGAAGGAACATCTGCCAGCCTCCCAGAGAAGAGGGCTGCGGGTGTTCTGAGGCCCAATCCATCCCCTCCTCCTTACCCCATAATCCAGTTCCTGTCCCCCGTGGTCTGGGTGAGCAAGGGTGGCCTCTCTGGAGCTTTCTGGAGAAATGCCCCTTCCTCCGTACGTGTGGGAGATACAGTTCCTCATGTATATGCTCTTCCTCTGGGAGTGTTCTCCCTGCTCTGTGCCTGCCCCGGGTCTGCACCTTCTTTAGGACCCACCTCTTTGGGTCCCTAGGTCTGTGGAGCCCAATGCACCTACCTGGACCACCGTGATCTCACCTTCCTCTGATTCCTACGTGGCTGCCCCTACCCATGGCCTGCCCTAAGGGTGGGCCTTGTCTGTTCATCTAATCCTTGAGCTCCTTGAGAATGGGCCCTTGGGGCTCAGCAGGGCCTGGTGACAGGCAGGAGAAAGAACCCATGGGACTACAACACTGTCTCTACCTTTCTTGGCCAGTGCCCAGACACTGGGTGATCCTCCTGCCATCTTCCCCGGACCTGTCCTGGCTGCTCCAGCTTCCCAGTCCTTTCTACCTAGACCTCACTCCCTCTCCCCTCCTTGTCTAGAGGAGTTCTCCCTGCTGGTATTCTAGCGGTTCCTGTGGTTCTCTTTTCTCCCTAGGGGAAAGATAGTGACTGCCCAGCCATGTCCATGACTCTGATTTCCTCCAGCATCTCTGCCTCCATGGGGTGAGCCCAAGCCTGACCATCCTTTCCCTGCTGCCTCTGCCATGCCTCTCTCCTCTGGAGCCCACACGTCCTTGTAGGAGTGACCTAGCCTCCCCTCTTCCAAACAGATTTCCCTGACCACACCAACCTCAGCATCCCTTAAAGCCCTGAGCGAGGGCGCCTGGGTGGCTCAGTCGGTTGAGCGTCCGACTTCAGCCCGGGTCACGATCTCGTGGTCCGTGAGTTCGAGCCCCGCGTCGGGCTCTGGGCTGATGGCTCGGAGCCTGCAGCCTGCTTCCGATTCTGTGTCTCCCTCTCTCTCTGCCCCTCCCCCATTCATGCTCTATCTCTCTCTGTCTCAAAAATAAATAAACGTAAAAAAAAAAAAAAAAAAAAAAAAGCCCTGAGCGATGGCCCCTCACCCTTGGCAGAATACACATCTCTGTCTGCCTGGCATTTATGTATTTGTGCACGTGGAAATGCGCCGCTGTGGGAGCTGCTAACTCCGAGGTCCTCTTCTCCTCCCAGAGACCGACATCATTGGATGCAGTGGTTGCTAAACTTCACTCTACCCCTGCCTGGGAATGAGTGAGCTGAAATGCTGGGGAGAGATGGCTGGCTTCAGGGGAAGCAGGGGTTGTGGAGAGGGTCTGGGACATCTGTCCTTCAGCTCAAGCCCCTGATGGTGGCAGGAGCCATCCATCTTTCTCAGAGGGGGCCGGGCAGGTGGGGATGACAGGCCTCTCAACAGGCGGGGGAGATAGATGACACCCTCAGCCACCACGTTAGGGCTGCGGGCCTGCTCTCCTTTTCAAGGCCCTTCACTGCTGAAACTCCACCCTGGGCCCTCACCCTGTTGGGGCTCAGCACTGCCCTCCTGTGCCAACTCTCTTCAAACAGGAAACTCCAGAGGAGAGCACGGTGGTCTAGTCGAGAGTTTCTCAGAGTTAACGGTCGCATGACACGGGGAAGTGGCCCTGGATCACTGTGACCCGAAGTGTGTCTCTGACTTCTCTCAGTGCTCCTGCCCTTGGTGGCCACAAGACAGAGATGGGCACAAAGCTAGGGGGTCGGGATCTCCTCAGACCTAGACTAGGAAGCCCCAGGGAATGGGCCCGGCCTTCTCTTTCTCTTTCTCTTCCTCTGGGCACAGGGCAGGTCCCGGTAAGTCCAGTCTCAGGGACCTGACTGGCTCTGGACCTCAGAGGCTGCAAAGAGCAGCGGGCAGGCCTTTGCCAAGTGTCTCTCCTGCCAGTTGCCCCTGTTTACACCCTCAGCACTGGAGAATTACATGTCTGGTGTCGGCTGCAACATCTTTATGGCACTGTGAAAAAGGACAAAAACTGGATAAGACATACTGATGGCCTCTCCCCTCTCTCAGCAAAGAGCTCTTGGTGGTGGAGCCTGGCCCAGGGAAGGTGTCAGCCTTTCTGAGGCTCAGCCCATAGGTGAAGGACAGCCTGGTCCGCTGACACACGTGCTGGCTTTCGTTCCCACAGCTGAAGGGCCGCCTTGTCTCTGGGCCAGCTCGCAGAGCACTCCCGCTTGTTCCTTTCTTCGCAGAGAACCTCACCTGCCATGGTGAGGCTGTTGTCTCCCTGAGCTCATCATTCTTGTACCTTAGAGTGGGCTGTGGGCAGGGCATGTGTTATCAGCGTCTGACAACTGCAAGAGGCTGACCTGAGGCCCCCTTATGGCCGTTTGGGGCTCAGTTCCTGTTCCTTCCCACAGCCCTGGGCAGTGTCTAGACCCTGGGGGCCCTCCCGGGAGATGTCTTCCCTCCACACCCTTACCCACCCTATGACCTGCACTTGGGGTAAAGGGCTCTGGAATGACCTCGTTCTCTTCCTTCAAGGACCCAGGTGGCGTTGGCTGAGCTCTCCAGGCCTCACTGGGCCACATGTACCAGACCTCCCTCCACCCCCATTGCCCTCTCCGATGTCAGAGTCAGGCCATGGGCTCCTCCACAGAGGCTCTATGTGTGAATCCACGTTGGATTTGAAATGCGTGTGGGGTATCCGTTACTCTCACAAAGGCCAGGATAAATGCTAAAGCAGAGAAACTGAACTGTGTTCACTTCTAATCAACCTGGTTGGGGAGTTTAGATCTTCCTGTTTTGAATTTTCTCAGAACAGGGAGCACCTGCAGAGAAGCCAGGCGTGACTCAGTGGGAATGGACAGCCAGCTTACTCAGTGCCACAGTGGAAGGGGCTCTCAGGGGCCCCCTTGGCATGATGCAGCCCATCCCTAAACGGTGGGAGATGGGCAGTAGGCAGGGCCTCGGAGTAAGCCAGGGCATCTCAACTGGTCCGGGAGAAGAACAGTAATCCTACCCCAGACCATTCTGTCCTCTGTGCTCCCATCTCCATTGCCTGCCTGCAACTGCCTTTCCCTCTTGCCTTTCTCCCGTCTTGCTACAACTATGCAGCTTTGTTGGCTGACCTCAGCCACACTGCTGACCCCTGGCCTGACATGCTGAGCTCCTCAGGGTATGGAAATGACATGGTGCAGGATCTGAGCCCCTCAGTAGCCCCCAGCATTAGCCGGGTCTCGTGTGTATGTTTCATGCCTACAGAGGAAGCTCAGTGGATGCTTGTTGAGTTGCATAGAATGCCTTTTGTTGGAGCTTTACGTGGTGGTTGGTCCAGCTAAATTAAGGTGGGAGTCATTTTCCCCAATAGAACCCCCTTCCCCATGCAGAGGGAAATGTGGAGGAATCCCTTCTTGGCATGTTCCTGAAGCCCCCGGCTGCCAGCCTGAGCTATCCCTGGCATATTCACAAAGGCAGCTCTCTCGCCCATGATGTCCTTGTGTGGTTGGGCATCAGCCTCTCTTGACTCTTTTCTCCCATGAAAGAAGAGATGAAGGCAGGGGGCTGTTGAGTTCCCCTTTGTCCCCCTTCTCAGTCACACTTCTCCACAGCATATCCATGTCACCTCTGGGCCTTTGCACTGGCTCCTCTCCCCACCTGAGATGCCCTCCCTGCTTGGGTGAGGGAAGGATTCCTCTACCAGCTCCTCCCACCCTCTGAAGTCCTCCTCAGCTTCCCAATGCTCCCCGATTCTCCTTCCAATGAGCTTTTCTATGTCCAAGTGTCTAAAACATAAAAGCAAGGGCTTGGTTGAACAGCGTTTTCTGCTATTCTTGTCCACAGAAACTTTGTCTTCCCCAGTAGACCACAGCTCACTGGGCTGGGCCTGTCCTGTCCATCCTCAAACAAGTCCCGGGATGGGAGCTTCATAAGAGCAGCCGAGCTGCTGAGAATCGGAAGGGAGGGCAGGCCAGCTCCACTTTGATCACACTCTGGCACTCAGGACCTGCCAGGTGAGGAATTAATCTCGCCTCTCTCTCCTGGCTCCTTTCTAACAGCCCCTAATCCACTTAAAGAACAACAACAACAACAACAACAACAACAACAACAAAAATAGAAGCACACCAACCAAGAAATTCCAACCTCAGCATCCAAGACAGGCTATTTTGAAAAGATCAATAGCCAGGAGTCCCATATTACAGGATCAATGTTTGGAAAATGTGATTTTCTTTTTAAAAGCAGAAAAACAATCTCACACAGTCCTGGCAGGCCATGGTCCAGTTCTTGGTGGAGGGTTGTCTTTCCCTCATGATCTCGGCCACTTAAGCTACTCTTCTGGCCAGGCTTTGGGCTTCACCCAACATCAATAGGATAGGTTCAATCACAGGCATTTAGCAATATTTAACCTGAGGGCCGCGGCAAAGAAGTAGTTAGCAAATGTGACTGGGTTGCTGACTTCCGTGAGCTAATCCCTCAAGCTCTCTGAGCCCTGGCGGAGGTAGTTGTTCACATTTTAAGAGGGAAAGAGGCTCTAGCTTTTGCTTTAGAGTCAGCTGGCCCCAGTCCTGGGAAGGGTCAGAGCACCCAGCCTCCATTCGCTGCTCTCCTTGGGAGCGCCCAAGGTGGGTAAGAGGCAATTGGCCAATGGGGAAGGTGACCCATGGCGGGTGGACAAAGCCTGGCATTCAGCTCGATTTCTCCTCTTCCCAGAGTCTTACCCACATCCCACAGAGCCCACCAAGAAAGAAGATTGAACTACCTAATTTACCGATGGGTGCGCAAGGCTAGGACTTAGTGACTGGGATGGGTGGTACTGTTATCCGTGGGTGAGTGAAAGATGATGCATTCATTCATTCACTCATTCACTCATTCCACAGTTTGGAATTGATATTGATGTCAACTGATATCAATTGATTTATTGATAGCCCACCATTTTCCAGATGATAAAAGGCATAAAGGAGACCCTCGGTAAACAAACTTCAGGGCTACGTGACGTATATGCACACCTACCAAGTTGAGGTTTGTGGAGGGCTTGTCTGTCGGTGGCACAAATGATAACAGCAAATACTGATGTTTGGTTATCTGTTGGTAGTTGGTCTAAGTGCTTCACGTGTATTGAATCATTTAATATAATAGCTATGGAATAGTACTATAATCATCCCCATTTTATAGGTAGGAAATGGAGGCACTCAAAAACAAAAGACTTGCTTGGGCCTGTGGCCAGGTCCCTGGGGGAGCTGGGCTGTGAGGTGGGGCAGCCTCCTGTAGAGTGTGTGACCTTAATCCTGGGCTCTGCCACCTCCTGGAGGGGGATCATTGGCTCTGCCCAGGGTGGGGGGAAATCAGTGCAGCTCTCCCCTCCCCCACTTCCTTCCTGCCTTTCTTTTTCTCTCTCATGGCTGGAATCCCATATTCTCTCTTGTCCATCTATTTAATTCCCATTCCTGACTACTCCAGGATATACCATTTTTCCCCCATCCCTAAACAAGGTAACATCTGACCCCATGGTTTCTGTCACCAGCCAGCTGGTGCCTCTGGGAAAGCCATTTAACCCTGGTGGCCCGGTTGTTTCCATCAGCAGGACATCTGGACCCCTGGGAAAGGGCTGCAGCCTCTAAGGGAGGTGGGCCTGGCTCTGACAGCCTCTGCCTTGTTCTGGAAGCCCCGGGCAGTTTAGGTAGTTTATGTAGCCCCCCACCTCAACCCGGGCCTCAGGTTCCTTACACGGGAAATGGAGACAGTGACCCCTAACTGCTGGGGTCATGGGCACCCAGCAGAGTGCCTGGCATCTAACTAGTTGATGTTGGGGGTGGGGAGATTGCCACTGCTACCACTGTCGAGAGCAGCAGTGGCGATGTGATGTTAAAGACGCCCTATAGTGTGAAAAGTAGCACGGGCATTTACGCTGTCTGGTGTTGTCTTCTTCCCCTGTATGGGACCTGCACATTTTACTTGATATAACCTCCCCACCCCAATACATACTCATCAGGACAGGGACCTTGTCTGTTTCCTGCTCTCCAGCAGGCCAGCACCCTGGGGGCTCAGAGCGCTGCGGTTTGCACTGAGAGTCTAAGATGCCAGTGTGTTTACCTCGTGTATCTAATATGCTAATGACAGGAGGCAGTAATGAGCTGGCGGAGACCTGAGTGACAAAGAGCTGGCTTCATGCTTCCCCAAAGAGGCACCTCAGTGTCAATTGTTTCTTTTGTGAGAGGAATTGTTAAAGCTTGGGAATGTGGGCTGCAAGGGCTGGGCAGAGGAGAGGGGGCGGTCCTCAGTCAGGAGGAGTGGAGGTCTTTAGCGGCGCTGAGATGGGACAGTCAGGGATGGGCAGACCCTGCAGGGTGCACATGGAATCCAATGCCCTCGCGGGAGGGAATGGAAGTGAATTGAACACATCTGTGTTACTCACTGACTCCTGAAGAGGCCTCTGTGAGAGCCCGAATGTGGCAGGGCTGGCCCGATCTGCTGTGGACCCTTGTTGTACCACTCCTAGCACAGGGCGTGGTGTGGTCACAGGAGGCACAGGGTGAAGGACGGACACTGGTTCAGCATTAGAACGTCTACTGAAAGCGATCTCTTGACAGTTAAATGGCCTCCAGTAAGTCACCAGATCTCTCTGGACCTCGGTTTCCTTTTCTGTGAAATGGGTTTGCTATTCCTATCCATGAGTCTGTGTCCCCAACATCCAGCACAATCCTGGCACAAAGTGGGTGTCAGCATACATTTGTCAGTGAATGGATGAGTGGAACAGGAGGCAGGGAGGAGAAGGAAGTGTACTCTGTTCTTTTACAGAGGAGGAAAAAAATGCATGTGTCTCTGGGTCAAGGTGAAGCGATCATCCCAAGAACACACAGCTGGTCACTGAGAGAACTGGACTCCAGGTCCCCGCCTGGCTTCCCAGGTTGAGTGTGGAGAGCACGTCTCTGAGAGGGCCGGAGGACCCAGTGCAGCCTGAGGGGGAGGGAGCAAGCAGACGCTGGGTGGATGAAATGTGTAGGAAGCAGAGAAAATCAGCAGGCAGAGGTGCGTCTCTAAGGATTTGCACCAAATGGAGGGAACAGGAAGAGATTACTGTGAGCAGGTGGAGGTCAAGTCCATCCAGGATCCCCACCCCTGGCTGGGCAGATGGTGGGCAGTGACCAGGTCTACAGGGAGAGGGAGGCACAGGTCTGAAACGCTCACGTGTCCTAGAGGTGTGCATGGTTCTATTGTCTGTTCTCACAGAGGGTCTGAGGGTGGGAAGGAGCGAGGGACCCAAGAGGCTTCATGAGCTGTGCCAGGTAGGGCCAACCTGAGGCCTGACATTATCACTTCCATGATGGGTCTGACTCCCACAGCTGGCCATGGCTTGGTCTTTGTATCCCCAGGTTTTATCCTTTCTCTCAGCTTCCTAGAAATTTCCTTTAGACCTCTGCTTTGTCTTGGCTGAGCTGACTGGACCTCATGGCCAAGAAGGCCAGCTAGGGATGCTGAGGCCTAGAAGGGGGAAACTGGACAGCGGGGGTAACAAAAGGTGTGGCTGCTGGTGCTCCCCCCTGGCATTTCTGCTCCCAGGCAGCTGTGGCCCTCATCTGAGGCTGAGTACAGAGGCCCCTCCCTGGCTTTACACACCCTGTGAATTGCAGGGCACCAGAAATGGGGGCTATGGCCAGGAGGCCAGGCTAGCTGAGACCAGAAGGTACAGGACTGGAGTGTAGGACTGGGGGTAGGAAAGGCAGAAATGCAGACAGAGGGAGACCCTGGGTGCAAAGGCCCCTACTGCACAGAAGTATGAAAAGATCTTGGGCTGAAAGTTGCCACTTGGATGAGAGGCCAGGACAGGACCCTTCTGGCAAGCCCCTGGCCTTCTGGGGACCTCAGCTTCCTTGTCTGTAAAATCCAGACCTGAGCATCAGATTGGCTCTGGCAAAATTCTGGGGGATGAAAATGGGAAGGAAGAATCAGAGTTCTGGATTTTAATCCTGATTCTACTGGTTTCTGAAGACCTAAGTAGAACAGTGGGAGCCCCCCCCCCCCCCCAGCCCACTCCCTCCACCCACCCTGCCACCACAACCATGGGCAGCCTCTGAGGCTTACTGCCCTCAATCCTTTCTCAGGTCCAGGGGGCTCTTTGCCCAGTCCTGTCCTGGGGAGGAAGGGAAGGAGAGGAGAGGAAGATGGCATCCAGACCCTTGGTAGCCAGAACAGGGAAGGGCTGGGGAGAGAGGGTCACGGAGGAAGCCTCGAAAAGCAAAAGCGGTATGTGGCCCAGCGACCATGCTTCCCACAGCAGAGGCCCCGGGGAAGCCAGGGACAGAATGGGTGATGAAGGGGCCCCCTGTGGAGGCAGGGAATGCCCCCTGGAGCCTTGACAGAGGTGGAGAGGAAGAAGCAAGGTTATTCCCAGTGATCAAAGTGAGTGTGCTCTGTGTGGGGACCCAGGAAGGGCAGCAGGCATTTACAATCAAATGGTGTGCTCCTTAGAAACACACTGGGCTAGCAAGGGGCTAGCCCACTCTCCCCACCCCTCCCTCCCTGCACCTCTGTCCTTTCCATTTCCTGCAGTGTTCCAGGCTGGCTGGGGTTGCAAGGGGCAGTGCAGGGCACAGTGGGCAGCAGCAGCCATCAGTGAGGACACGGTCCCTGGTTTCAGAGACCCAGGCTGCCTCTGCCTCCCATGACCAGTCTCCCCGTGAACCTGAACCTCGCGCCACCTCGCTGCCTGTTTTCGTCTGCAGGTCTATATATAGCGATCTCGACGCACACTCTGGAATTGGATTTGATGTAGCCCTCTGGACTCGAGCTAACTTTTGGGGAGTAGTTTTCTTGGGAGCCTGCCAGTCCAATTCCTCCCCCATGAACACTAATTACTGCACAGACCTTCTCCATGAAATCAGCGCTGAAGCCATTCCCATCCAGGCGGCTTTCCAAGACGAAATTTTTCTACTGGGAACCGACAGCCGCAAATAAACCTACCGTCTACTTAGCAACAGGGAGCAAGAGCAGGCGGGGAGGTGGGGAGGGAGGGGGGACTCGGGGAGAGTGGGAGGGAGGGAGGGGGAGGAGAAGAGGGCTCGCTTCTTTTCTTCCTTCTGTTCTTCATTTTACAGAAAGGGTGTAATCAGCTCTCTCTGGAAAGGTGGTACAGGGTGTCTCATAAGACAGTGCAGTGGCCCAGGAGGAGGTGCCAGAGTACAAGGCCAGTACCTGCTCTTGGCTGCTTGAGTGTGGCCAGAGCCCCCACTGCACCCCTGGATACTGCTGGGCACCTGTGGCAGCCTGCTGGCCTCTCCAGGTTCTATTGCCTGCTTCCCCACCTGTGCCTCCCCAACCACCCTGCAGGCCCCAGCCCATGCCTGGGCACTCTGTCTCGTCTTACTGAGGATGGCCTCCTTCCACCCCTCTGCCTGGCCAGTTCCCGCTCATCTGCCAGGGACCAGACAACAGCCCTGCTCTGTCAGGCGGCACCTCCCGACCCCTCCAGTCCCTCCATTCTGAACTCTAAAGGCCTGTGCCAGCACCCGGCAAGGGGGCCTGCTCTGCTCACTTCCCCTTCAGAGCCTATGGATCAGCTTCCAGGGAAGGGTGAGCATGGGGCTGAACAGAGCGTCACAGCACCAGGTCCTGCCCGGTGCGTTGCCACGTGTCTGTGAGGTAGACACCCTCTCCTTCATATCCCCCAGGACAAGCTTGAGGCTCAGAGGGTTCAGGCAGGATGTCCATGGCCATTCACTGCCTCAGAAGAGGCAGGGCTGGGCTTTAAACACGTGGATCTGTGTCCAAAGGCCAGACACTGCACTCTCTCCCTTCTGACTCCCCTGGGATCGTTCTGGGAACAGTGCCTGCCTCTGCCCACCCTGTGCCTCAAAGGTCAGCCCAGGGCTGAACGCTCAGCCTCTGTTCCAGGAGCACTTGTATCAAAGGACAGAAGAATTTTCCCCTGAGGTTTCCTAAGGCCCAGAGCAGGCGCAATGAGCTCTCATGACCACTGGCCATTTGCCCAGAGCAAGCACTCCAGCCAACAAAGCCAGAGAGGCCCTCAGAGCCTGCCAGGGTCACGACACTCTGTACCAGCCTTGCCCAGTTGATGGAAGAGCTGTGCCCTCCCTTGGCAGAGCCCCCTCTGCATCGTGCCTAGCTGTGTGCCCTGGGACCCTCCAACCAGGACCCCTGCCAACAAGTCGCCTCTCCTAGATCCTGTAATTTGTCTAGTGCCACTTCTGCCACCAAAGCTTGGTGCGTCCCTCCACCTCTCTCGGCCTCAGTTTCTCCATCCATCAAATGATGGCTGTGATGATTGCTGCCCCAGTTTCCCTACGTGAGGGTGTGGCATGGGCTTCAAAGGAGTAGGCAGTAGGAAAGCCTGAATGCTACTCAGATGTCAGTTGTCTCCCTCCAGGCCCCTGTCTCATGCCCATTCAGGACTCTGCTGTCCCCGTCCTCCCCCATCCAGGATGGATGAGTGACACCAGAGCTCAGCCTTCCTCTCCAGTGAAGCAACCAGACTCACAGAGAACCCCACTGGGTCTAGGAGAGTGGCTTCCTGGGGCAGAGAGAGGAGAGGATTCTTGGAAGAGCTCTTTCTCACAAGACAAATCAAGAAAATGGGTTATTCCCAGGGACAAGCCACCTTCCTTTCGGGGGTACGTGCAGCTTTATGTGTAAGGAGGGGAGGGGAGCTGGATGAGCTGGTCTGTGCGGCCTCTGCCACTCGAAGGCAATGCAGGGCAGCGCTTAGGAACGGGGCTTGCACACTGCTTGCCTCTATCACCTTTTAGCTATGGAATTTGGGTCAGGTTTCTTAGCCCCTTCCTCCCTCAATTTCCTCACCTGTAAAACGGGAGAGGAGTAGCCCTCACCCCACCCAGTTGCTGAGGGTTTTAAATGAGAACATATATGCCAAGTGTTAGAAAAGGCCCGGCGTGTACTAAGTGCAGCCTCGGTCAGCGTTAGCTGTGAGTGAATAGGTGTGCGCCAGTCACCGCCAGCATGATGAAGAACTTTCTGGTGCCAGGGACGTCGTTGAGCACCTTTCCACGTTGCCTCACCTACTTCAGTGGCTCTGTTTTCGGCTCTGGTGTGTTGATGAAAGGTGGAGAGCACCAAGAGGCGAGACCAGAGTGTTGCTTGGGACCAGAGACATCATTCAGTGTCAGTAGAGTAAGTCTCAGCTCCAGCACCTGGCTAGTGTAAGAAGCTTCCTCGTGGAGAACGAACCTGAGCTGAGTGGGGAGTGGAGAGTGGTCACTGCAGGCCTGGGGCCCACAGGAGCATGCATCCCCAGGCAGCTGAGGACCAGCCAGGCTGAGCCTGATGAGGTGAGGGAGGGCCTGGGGGGTCCCCAAGGGACGGTCAGGGAGAGGAGCAAGCAGCTGTTTTAGGAGGGTGCCAGACCCGTCTCCAGCTTAAGTGTGTGAGTGGCTTCACCTGGCTGAGACCCTCGAGCCCCGCCAGCTGGGCCGACCCACAGCATCAGGAAAGCGGTCTGGGTTCTGCACACCCTTCCTTCTAACGGCTCTTACATTTTCTAGTTTTGCTTCCTCATATAAGCTCCTGGATAATTTTCGTTAGAAAAAGTCGAGCCTCCTTTCAGCAGAGCTAAACTTAAAAGGACACAACTATCACAGGCGGTGCCCTGTGGGGAGGAGGGCAGTGGGTACACCTGTTCTGGCCAGGGCTCAGGCACAGTGGGCTTGAGGGGGCTAGGTGGGGGTGAGGGTGGGAGCCAAGCCCTTCCTGACTAAGGTAAGCACCCTCCTCCCAGGGAAGCACCCCAAGGAGCATCCTTCCTTGGGAACAAAGAGGACCCTAGTAGCAGGCAGGGAGCAGGGCAGTTAGAGATGCAGGCTTTGGCATCAGACAGACCTAGGTTCCTGTCTCAGCTCTACCACTTCCTGGCTGTGTGATCTCAGGTGAGTTCCTTAACCTCTCTGAGCCCCACTTTCCAAACCGCATAACAGATTTGAGGCAGGCCTGTTGTGACACATGTAGATCTCCCAGTGCAGCTGCCAGGCCTCACACATGTCCCTCCTGTGATGTCATTAAGCAAAGGTGTCCTGTGGATTATGTGGCCCTCCCTGAGCTGCCCTGGAGCCTATCCTTTCCATGGGG
This sequence comes from Panthera uncia, assembly GCF_023721935.1. NCBI lineage: Eukaryota > Metazoa > Chordata > Mammalia > Carnivora > Felidae > Panthera > Panthera uncia. The sequence goes on along the minus strand of NW_026057586.1, from coordinate 35,296,644 downwards.
CAGTAGGGCGGTGGCCTTGGCCCATCAGCAGTTATTTCCTCCCAGACTGTGGGCAGGCTGTGCCTTTCAAAGCCTCAGCCCTGCAGTGTCTCCCCCTCCCCTCCCCGCCCCCTCCCTGCCCCCCTGTTCTTTCAGCACTCTCTGTTCCTTCTCTCAGGCGGTGGATGAGCAGAAAAACAAATCAAAGTTGCCTGCATGTCCTGGAGCCCACGATGCTCCCACGAAACGATCCCTTGCTTCCCATTACCCACCCCAATAACTCTTGTATATGGAGTGTGAAATAATTAGCAGCGGCAAAAATAATTTAGGAAACAAGAAGAAACTAATTGTATAAGCTTGTTTGGGGAAAACACAGCCAAGCAAAAAACCCACTACACAGGGAGATGTGGACAGACCAGCTCCCCAGAGGTCAAGCCCTCACTTGGATCACCTGGAAGGATTCCTTGAAAGGTCCTCACTCAGGACTGGCTTCCTCCACCCCAGACTCCAGGAGGGGCCCACTGGTGCCACAGCCATGGGCCCCTACATGGGCACAGGGGTGACTTCCCAAAACCCATCTACCCCTCACCTCGTTTCATGCCATCCCCAGGAGGCAAGAGGGCAGGGAGGAAAGTGGGAAGGGTGGTCCAGCTACCTGGAACAGTTTTATGCTCCAACATGGGCCTGGTGACCTCCCTGAACTTGAGCTGTGTCTGGGTAACAGGCCCCATACCTTGCAGGCCTGGAAGGTTCTTCTTCCCTCACCCGCTGCTGCTGCTGCTTGCCTTTGCCACTCAGGGTCCCCGGTCCCAGCAGATGCCTACCACCCATCAGAGAGCGGCAGCGTGTTAACGGTATGGAGCTTCCCTGGGAAATGGAGAAAAACATCCGGTGCCTCGTGTTTTATGGCCCTTCTAACTTTTAAAAGTTTGATTCCTCCTTGAACACTTTTCCAACTCCTAAGCTCCCTCCTATCCTCCACCTCACTGCTCCTCACTTCCTGGGAGGTAGATGGCCAGGCGCCCTTGTTCCCATGTGACAGGTGCAAACGAGTGAGGAAAGCTCACCTTCCTGAATGGACAGTTTCAAGATAAGAGAATGAGGGACCAGAGAGATGCAATAATCTGCCAAAGGTCACGGTCATCAGGAAGGGCTTGCGCAGGGTTTGACCTGGGACTGCTGTTTCCCACCTTCCTTAACCTGCTGGACAAGTGACCTGGTGGCTCAAAGCACCTAAGTGGGTCCTAGTCCAGCATGGCCATGGCCTCCTCTGCTCCCTGGGACCCTGCCCAAGGCCCCTGAGACCCTTTCCTCTCATCTGAATGAGAGCTGGGCCCGGGGTGGGAAAGCCTCCTCTTCCCTGTCCCCTCCCCTTAGATGAGGGGCTTTTACATTTGCATAGAACTGTGCTATATGGTTATTCTTTTTTTTTTTTTTTTTTTTTTTTTTTTTT
>NW_026057586.1:35258211-35295112 GCF_023721935.1 Panthera uncia | reverse complement strand
GGGACAGAGAGAGACAGAGCATGAACGGGGGAGGGGCAGAGAGAGAGGGAGACACAGAATCGGAAACAGGCTCCAGGCTCCGAGCCATCAGCCCAGAGCCTGACGCGGGGCTCGAACTCACGGACCGCGAGATCGTGACCTGGCTGAAGTCGGACGCTTAACCGACTGCGCCACCCAGGCGCCCCAACTATATGGTTATTCTTAATGACAGAAATCTCACCTCTCTCCTTGTGAGCTCCTGGCTGCTATCTCCTGACATATCTTCCCTTGTCTGGGCCATTACGATAACCTCCTAATTTGTCCCTTGGCCTTCAGTGTTTCAATCTCAGGCCAGCTTCGGATCTGTCACTCCCTTGCTTTAAAACCTTCTGTGACCTCCTATTTCCTCCCAAATCAGCACATACTTCTTCACCTTGCCTCCATTGTGACATTGGTGTCTGTCATCCCCCTTAGTCAAGTCTCCACGTTCGAGGAATTTAAATGTTGGCTTCTTGGTGAGAAGTCAACTCACTGAGAGCAGACCTGGTATCATCCCTGGTTGTCCCTGCCCCTCACTCCCTTCATCTGGAATCACGGTGGTCCCTATATGGCCCTTAAGCCACAGCGACCTGGTGTCCATCTCCCCGATACACCATCCCTGGTGAACATCTTGGCCTGGAGGACGCATGGCGCCGCACATTCAACCCAAGCAAAAGGGCACCCATTATTTGTCTACACCTGCCCTGGTCCTGGACTCCCTCACACGGGTGATTGGCACTCCCAAGCCAGAAATTTGGGAGTTCTATATTCTCCTCCTTCAATCTCATCTATCCCACCAACATCTCCAGAGTGGGTTTCTCCTCTCCACCCTGCCCCTGCCCAGTACAACTCCATCATCACTTGCTGTGTTTCCCTCTTGCTGTTTGCAAGAGTGGCCATCTTCTCCCCAGAGTTTCTGGGCAGGCCTCACCTGGGCTTCTCCCTCTCTTATTTCTCATCCCTGATTTGGCTGGAATCTGGTGCTGAGTTGCCCCGGCAGGTGAGACAGGGTGGGTTTGATCGGGGCACCTCAAACGCCTAAGACACCAGAGGCGGTGGAGCTAATGGAGATTCTGGTTGCAAGCACTGGGGAGGGAGCGGTGTGTGTGCAACATCAGTCTGGAATCAGCACATGGCCTGAGCCAGGGGAAAGCATTTGGAGGCAGGAGGGCGACTCCCTACAGGCAGGGCCCTCTGGGCCCATTTGCTGTGCTAATTGCCTGACAGAATTACAGGGCAGGTGTCCAGGTCTGGGGCTGTGGTCTCATCACGCACTCAGCAGCTGAGGTCTTTTGCAGGGTGGGGGTCGGGGGGAGTGCTAGGGAGGTAAGTGTGGAGTGGTGCCCCCCCCCACCTCCTGCAGGGCTGATGGATGGCACTAAGTATGCATCGGTGGGGCATGCCTGTACTCCAGGCTGACAAATGCCACAGGTGCAGCCGCAGGGGACGCGAGCCAGCTGCTCCCATCACATCTGCGAGTATGCTGTTCAAGGTCATGCTGTGAGCAAAGGTGGTCTGGTGGCCTGGGGGCTTGAAACCCCTCACTGCCCTTGGTGGGTCCTCTTAGCTAACCATGTTCTCCTGGCTGGGGAAGCAGAAGTGGGAGGTGGGGAGGGTCCTTTCCCTCAGGGACAAGCCGTGTCACTCTGCGTTTGCCAGCGCAAACCTTGAGATTTGTCTCTATCCTTGGTGAGAGAACAGCTGTCTCTGCAGTCTGCAGCTCACCTCCTCCTAGAATCACCTCTGCTGCTGCCTCCACCCGTTCTTCTGCCTCCTGAGATTTTTTCTGGTGCTGTTCCCACCCTGATGTGGTCTTTCCACCCCAAAGCCCCATCTTGCCATTTCTGAGGTCACACCAGTCTCCCCACACTGGCAGGGCTTAGGCTTCAGCCACTGAAGTGGACTTCAGTTTGCTTTTCCCCAACTCACTTATACAAAAATGAATTTAGTGGAAGAATGCCATCAATTTTATGTCCTCCCCTCCAATTAAAAAAATATTAGCACCTGCAACTACCTGTCTATAGTAGAATCTAGAGGATATTGATCTCACGTGGAATTAAACACTTAGACACTTCAGGTTCTGCAATGAGTACCATGAAACTGGGATATCCAGGCACTGGGTGGCCTGGCCATGTGGGAGAGCCATGTGTGATGTGGTAGAAAGAACCAGGAAATGGCATCTGAGTTTCTGGCACCTCTCAGTTGGATGGCCCAAGAGCTAATCTATCCGAACCTCAACTTTGTCATCTGTAAAATGGGGTTACAATTTATCAGACAGGGTAGCTCCTAGAATTAGGGAGGGCATGATACATAGTATGCACACAATAAGTGTTGAGTTAATATGAATCAAGTTGGGGACTTTGCAACAGAAAAGTCAGCCTGGAGCTTCACAAAAAAGTAAGAAGGTATCAGTCATATGATCCAGCAATTACACACAGCTATGTACCCCAAAGAAGGGAAGACAGGCATTCAAATAGATATTTGTACAAACATATTCACAGCAACACTATTCACAATAGCCCCCAAGTAGAAATGATCCAAATTTATATCAAGTGATGAATAAGCAAAATGTGATCTGGCCATACAATGGAATATTACACAGCTATAAAAAGGAAGGAAATTCTGCTCCATGCCACAACATGTACGAATCTTGAAAATGTGCTTAGTGCAAGAAGCCAGACACAAGAGGTCACATATTGTATGATTCCACTCATATGAAACATCAAGAACATGCAGTCCATAATCCCTTGAAACAGAAGGAAGTCTAGGGATGGCCAGGGACTAGGAGGAGGTAGGAATGGATTAATTGGTATGCTCTGTTTAATGCATATGAGGTTTCTTTTCGGGGTGATACAAATGTCTCGGAACTTGATGGGGTGGCTATTGTACAACATAGCGATTATACTAAATGCCACTGAATTGCACATTTTAAAATGGATAATGGTTACTTTGAAAAAGAAGAGGAAAGGGAAGAAAGCATCAGGGGGAAATTAACACATTAAAGCACACGGCATTGCCCTCTGTCCCCCACACAGGAGCAGAATATCCTAGCCTGGATTTTCAGGGTGCGCCAGGTACGCCCTTGCCCCAACCCAACAGAACATTACTTAGGCCTAGCTGGCCAAAGTACGGCAGAAACACCATCCTTCTTCCCCAGAGCTGGCATGGGTCTGCCGTATAGGGATGGCATCTGGGCACTGAGGGTGCCTCTGCTCTGGGGTTCTCATACTCCTCCAGGCCTCCTTGGTGACCCCAGCAGAACTCCCTCCGCCACAGAGCGGGCCCTGGGCCTCCCCCGGGACATGAGGCCCAGACCCCTTTATGCCACGCCTGCTCTCCTCCAACTCAGCCTGTGACATTCTTGGTCTCACACACCCATCTAACACATCTCGTACCCTGTACGCTGCCTCTGACTACCCAGGTGTGAGTCTCCCCCAAACTGTGAACACGCAGAGGGCAGGCACACAGGTCTGTTCATCTCTGCAGGCACAGAACACTCATACCCATCTCCGGCTGGTAAAAAAGGAGAGTGGGTCGTGAGAGAAGTTGCTGGATTCTTGTTTCCCTCGTGGCTCTCTGCCTTTTTTCTTTTTCTTTTTTTAACCTGGAGGGAATACAACTTCAGCATCTCCACCCACTTTATAAATACTTTGACAAATGGTTTCTCTCCTGCCATGCTTACCCCAAGCAGGGGGCATCTGTCATTTTGGAAGGCAACTGTTTACAGCCCTTCTGACCTTTCATGCAGAGTCAGCGGCTGGGGGGAAGGGGCTGGGGGGTGGAGGAGGGGGACAGCCGGGCCAACTGCAGTTCATCAGGCCCAGAATTTAAACACAGGAAGAAAGAAAGAAGGAAAGGCAGAAAAACCCTACACAACTCTCAGAGTAATTGCTGTCTCCTTGGCAACGAAGCAGCAGTCTGGGGACCTGTGCTCCTGTATCCTTGCCTGGGCTGGGAAAGCAAGGGACTGCCGGGAGGGAGGGTGTTTTCCACCCTCCAGTGGCATTCTGAGGAAGGACCTGTTTTCAAGTCACTCCTCAGCCCCTTTACTGTTCCCAGTGTCTCTCAGCTACAGTTCATACTTTGCTGACGAGCGTCCCAGGCACTGGGAAGAGCCAGGCATCTAGGTGGGAAGCACGCACAGAAGCACGGTCAAGAGGACCCACAGTCCAAGACGGCTTCCTGCTAAGCCACAGCACCCCGTGCAAGCCCTACCAACGGAGCTTCCTTTAAGGCAGTTAAACTCTTCCTCTTCCTCCTCCTCTTCCTCCTTCTCTCTCTCCTCTCCTCCTCCCCCTCCTCTTCCTTGCCTTGGTCTTCTTAGGAAACCCCCTTCTCCCTGCAGAAGGACTTACTGGCCTTTGGGGACCATGGGTGCATACTGGCAGGAGCAGGGAGCAAATGGCATAAGGAAGGGGTTGCAGAGGCTGGGAAAGGTGGGGTGGGGTCTCCCCTGGGGGTTCAGTAAGAGAGGAGAAAACTTCCACCTGTCCCACCACCTGCCGCCCACCTGAACTGGCTGTGGTCTCGCTGTGGAGACCTCAAGGAAACAGAGACCCTCCCTTCCATGCTCCAGTATGGATCCCTTCATCCTCCAAGGGGAAGCTCTAGTTTCCCCTCTTCCAAGAAGGCTGCCAGGGCTGCTCCAGCTGTAATGGCCTTTCCCTGCCGCCTGCCAGGCTCTCTCATTCAGTGCTTGTCTGTCATCTGGAGGTGGGGTGGCCCCCCAGAAAGGGTAGGAGCAGCCCAGGAGTGGGAGCAAACTTCATCCTTATGGGCGTCTCCGTGGTCCGGTAAGGGTTCAGCAAGCGTGTGTCTGTGGATGAGAGGCAGTGTGAGCTTCCTGCAGTCGGAGCTCTACTGCTCAAAGAGAAAGCCTCCGAGAACCCCTGGCCGGGGCATGGGCTGCTGTTACTGAGCGGGTTTGATTTTCTCCATCCTTACATTCGCTTCACCAACCTTCAGTTTCATCTACCAGGCTCTTCACACTGCTCATTCCCACCACCAGGCCTGTGCTCATACTGCCCCCAGCCTCCAGAACGAATACTCTGCCTGGTCCTTATGCTTAGGTGTAGCCAACCTGTGCTCTCAGGCCAAGTTCCAATGCCCCCTCCTCCTACGGAGCCTCCCGTAAATGCTCATGAACCTTTCCATCCCTTGTTGGCTATGGCAGTTACAGTCGTAACTACCTCTCCTGTGTGTCCTCTGATTGGTTCACGGGGACCTAAGTTTGTCCCTTCGTACGGGTGATGTGTAGGTGTGCGTGCACGCACCTTTTGATAGGTATGGAGCGGGCATCTCTTAGGTGATGGTTCTGCTGAGCCCAGCAAACATAGGAGATGCTCAGGGCAAGTCCCTGGAAAGAGGGGGACATCGGTGTGTCTAGTTGACAGCTCCTCTTGGTCCCTCTTTCTGCATTTGCCCCATCTGACCCGGCCAAAACAACCACAGCCCTTATGCTCTCTGTCCCTGGTGTTCAAGTGATCTGCTTTTGGCTCCTCTACCCACATCTGAGGGGCTCCTTGGTTAAGCACTGAAAAGATGACCTCCTCACCACTCCGTCAGGAAGAGGGTGTTATAGCAGGAACCGCAGCTCCCTGTGAAGGTTTTCTGGCCTTCACTCGGTTGGCGGGTTACGGCCTCTCCATAGTGTGGCACATCATTGGCAAACACTTATTGAGCAACTACTGTATACATAGCTCAGTGCTGGATGTTAAAGGGGGAGAAGGGAGCTTTCTCCCTCTAGCATGATATTGATCTTAGGGGGCTCAGAGTTCACTTGAAGAGGGAGGTAGATCAGAAACAGACAAATCACATGAGGGATAAGGGGGGTTGTGAAACTGCCTGGGCCAGGCATCTGAAACTGATCCGAAGCTGACCCATTGAGCTCTTGGTCCCAAGCCAAGGAGCCCCCCTGGTGGTAAACAAACAGTTTAAGGAAAGCACAGGGAATTAGAATTTTAAAAACCTTCCAGTGGTAATAAAATCTGGGGTGTAAAATGGGTTAGGAAATTTATTTTTTCAATATATGATTTTTTCCCCCTCTTCTCTGAAAATCCACATATCTATTCCGCTTCAGGTTGGGGCTCCTTTAAACGGTTTTATTAAAAAAATCATTTACTGTGGGCTTTTCAGTTCAACTTTAACTGGACCGGGTGGAAATTAAAAAAAGGATATTTTAAAAATAAATTATATAAATTACAGCCCTAATTATAAAGGAACTTTTAAAAATGTATCCAAGCATTAAAAGAAAATCTTTCTTTAAAAAAATGCCCCATTTCCCTGTTCCATTGCAGGAGCATAATTTAGATACTTTTAACAAATCCTCGTCCTTTGGAAGAAGCGGGCTCTCCAGGCCCATTTGCCTGTGTCTCTTTCTGCGTGCTATTATTATTTGATAACTTTGGGCTTAAATCTGCATGAGAGCCAATTATCTCTCTTTGTCATCAAGCAGGCTTGCTGTTCGGCAGTGGTTTTTATAGTACAGTAAAAGCCTTCCAGAGCCTGGAGGAGGTGGGTTTGTGGTTCAGATTACACTCTATCTTGCCTCTCCCAGTGACTTCCCTTATTCCCTTTTTTTGTTTTTGCTTTTCATCATTTCCCGATGCGATGCAACAAGTTTTCCTCCCCCGGCTACATGCGTATCTCTGCACCCCCGCCAGCCTTCTGCCCGTCCTGACCTCCTTCCTTGAGGATCTCATCCTCTCAAGGCCTTTTTCCCTTGGCCAAGGCTTCCCGCACAGAAGTAGTAGGAATTGGTGTTTCTTGGCCCACCCTCCAAAGGGAGCTTAAAGCACGAGTCATGAGTCATGCTCTCTTTCCTTCTGAACTAGTGGAGGTGGCATGGTGAGAACAGCACTGGAGGGAGGCAGGGACCCCTCCTTCATGCAGCTGACAGTCTGAAGGGAAGGGTAGGGAAGGCTGGTGCCGGATCAGTGCCTCAGCAGTAGTGTTAGAGACAGGGGTGCCGCCCTCCTGCCTGGGGCCCGGAGAGTTCTGGGAGAGTGGGCCCTGGCTGCTGCTGCTCTGGCTGCTTCACTAGGGGAAGAGAGATGATGATCGGAAAGGGCAGATGGAGTTTCACAAAGCAGGTGGGGATCCCCAGCTTGAAAAGCCTGGACTGGGTGGAGAAAAGGAAAGGCATGCCAGGGCACGGGAACGGCCTGAGCAGAGGCAGGACCCAGGGTGGATGATCTGGATGAGGACACTTGATCCCATGGGAAAGCAGGGATTCGGTCTGCTTTCCTCACTGCCGGGACCCTGCCACCTGGACTGGGCTGGGTACCTGGAGGCCCTTGATGCCCTTTGGTGGAACGAATGAATGAGTGAATGAATGGATGAATGAATGAATGATGAGGGTATGAAGGGAAAGGGGAGAGAGGCTGGAGACGGATTAGGAGGGTTTAGGGTATTAGATCTTTCTGGTTCTCAGGTGGAAAGATGCCTCTTCTGGCAAAAAATCATTTCCTGACTTTGCACTCTCCTTAGCGCAGAGGCCCCAGCCCCTGCCTGCCCGGTGCACCACGCCTTCCCCTCTGCCCCCTTCCAGACCCGGGTACATGCTGTTCCCTCTGCTGCAGGGCTCTGCCCCACCCTCCTGGACCATTCTTCCATCACTTGTAGACATTCTTTCTTCCTGGAGTTCCTTCTCGAGCCCAAACACCAAGTCGGGTCCCCTTCTCTGAGAAGTTTAGCACCTGGGGTACGTCACTGATCCGATTCTCCTCCTTGGTTCACCTCTTGACCAACCTTTCCTCCCTCAAGAGCTGCACTGGCCTCTGTTATCTCCATGTGAGACTGTGGAGCCCTGGGAGGCTGTGGCGGCTGCACCATCTACTTTTGGCATCACACATGCACACACTCCCCAGCCCAGCATGGCGATTGGTGGGGGCAGTGGCTCTATAGGTCTCTCCCTTCCACCTAGTCCCCAGTAAGCCCCGACGGCCGTGGGGCTTAGTCGTTGCCTCTTTCTGTTCTGGTTGGAAGGCTGGCATCAGTGGCTGAGAGCCCTGCCCCTCTTCCCACTTGCAGAGTGGCTGGAGCCCTGGCTTTCCCAGCAATGGGCCAGCTGTTTGCATTTGGAACTGGGGTGCAGGTGTGTTCCTGCTGGAGGGCACTCATTTCATTTTTCAAATGAGGGCTTCCTGGAAGGTGATGGGAAACTCCACGGTTTTTGCAGGAGGTACTTAGGGAGAGGTGATGTTTCCAGAATGGCTACAGGCAGAGGTGATGTGTCCTCCCAGGAGGTGCCTGGTGGAGGTGAGCTCCATCTGCCTTCCCCACCACTCAGCACACTTCGGAGACAGTGCCCTCTTGTGCCATTCTTCTGTTGCAGTTTTAGCAGGAAGTTCACATGTCCGGGAAACCTCTGTGTCCCTGGGGCAAACCAGAATGCTAGTTTGCCGCTTTGTCTGACATATTTCTCTAACTGTCTTCAGGGCGCAGAGCCTCCATTTGGCTGTGAGAACCCCTTTCCCCACCTTCTCTTGCCTCCCTCACTGTGGGGGGTGACCAATAGAGCACAGGTTGGGTGACTGAGACAGCTCTAGTTCTGGGTGGGTATATGCCATGCGGTGACCGTGGCACTTTGCTCTGTGGGAACTCCTGAGGCCAGGGACAGGGAAGGCACCTTCAATCCCAGGTTTGCACCCAACACCCTTACACAGGATTCTCTACAGTAGATTGCCTGAGTTCTTCTAGAGGCTGGGGGTCGGAGGGGAGGGAATTACATGGGTCGGGGGAGCCGTAACTGGGAAAGTTTGTAATGGTATAAAAGATAATGCTACGACCGTGGAGGTCTCTCAGCCTCTGAAGTGTGGCCACCATGTCTGATTGGGTGGGAGCTGCCCCCACCGGGCCCTCCACTCTCCCTTAGCTGGCCACCCTGCCATTGATTCAGGGCCAGCGACTCTTAGGAACTCTGCGGCCCCCTGGGAAGGCCTGTTTGGTGCCTGCTCCCTGTTCCCTGGCCTCCCTGCTGGCTGGCAGGCAGGCAGGCGGGTGGGCGGGCAGGGAGAATATTACCCCTAAGATAAATGAAGAAGACTTTCAGCCCTTATTGGATTATAGTTTTTATTGAACTTTATAAATTCCAATTAGCAGACCCCTGGGCAATAAGCGACACGCAGCCTGTGGCTCACTTTATGGCGTGATTATGACCCTGTTTATCCTCCCCGAACGAGAAGTATTAATGGAGGAAACGAAGGAAAGGGGACCCAAGAATACATAAAAACAGATATTGGTGACACAGAGCTGAACAGACGGGGTCAGGGAGAGAAAACAACCTCCTGGCAGGCCACGGGGCACAAAGGACGAGAGATTGCGAGAAAGCCATGTGCTCAGAGCCAAAGCCCGCTGGGATGCCCTTCTGGTTTCCCTTCCCACACAGAGAGCCCGCTCATCCCCCACTGGCTGCCGGGCCCTGGAGAGCACCTCCCACCCTTGTCACCAGCAAGCTATCTTGTTCTGGCTGGAGTTTGATTTACGAAGCGCAGGGTCCTGCCTTGTGCACCGGGCAGCCCACTGCCTGCCTCATGAGGCCCTGACTCTACAGCTCAGCAGCTGGAGGGAGAGCCCAGGGGTTCCTTAATGGTTCAGAGGAGTCCCTTGCCCTTTGAGAATCTGAGGGACGCTGAAGGCATTCTTCCTGGAAAAATGTCCCCAGTACACACACAGGCACGAATATACCCACACATGTAGGCATACATGCACACATATGCCATTTTCATACAATTTTAGGGGATCACGAGATCTCTTAAAACTGATCATGGTCCACCCCCTACTCCACCATCCGCCACACCCACAGGAGGCTGAGAGCATCAGATTAAGACTCCTTGAGTTTGAGGGAGCCAAGAACTGTCTCCTGTTACTTCCCCTTGGAGGTGCTAAGAGCCCACAGAGAGGAGGGCAGTGTGGGAGCCTGGCCAGAGCAGGGCTGCCGCCCTGGCCCCACCTGTGTTTCCTCTCTTCCTGGATGCTCAGGTTTGTCCCCACTCACTCCACTTTAAACCTTTAATAGCTGGGCCCCAGAGCAGCGGGTGATGAGAAGAGAGGGATGGGGTGAGCCTGGTGGGTTTCTGAGCCAACAGGGTTAGTAGGGATGGCCACACTCTCCCAGATCCAAACCCTCACCCTCCCATGACTTGCTACATTTCCTGGGAAAAAGAAGCGTGCTCAAGGATGGCATACCTTCCTCATTTTGTCTGGCTTCATTTGTACCTCCCTCCCCCTTCTCTGGGTCATCTTTCTCCCAGCCTTTGGTGGAAGATTAAAAAAAGAAAAAAAAAATTCTCCTATCAGCATTTTGCCGTTGTACAGAATCACTAACACAGAAGTATCCGAGGAAGCTTTTGTAGTCTGAACAGGATGAAAAATGCTTCAGGTGTTGATCGTCTGCTGTGGTATGTAAGTAAGATGCCGAGATCTGTGTGCAGCCCAGAGCGTGTCTATCCGGCTGGGTCCATTCAGGTCCCTGCGTCTCCCCAGTGGCCTGGGCCTCGCCCACCCTCTATCCCTCTGTGATTTATGGAGCCCTGATAGGCCTGGTCTTACTTCCGATAAGAAGTATGGGAGGTTTATAAGCCCCACCGTCGTGAACTACCATGACCAGGACTTGCCTGATTCTTCGAGAGGGAGAGGGAATGAACGGCGGAAACTGAGCAGGGATTGGGGCCTGGGCTGAGGGGAAGATTCCTGGGCTGGAAGCCTGGGGAGAGACCAGGTGTTCTCTTGAGCCTTGTGAGGGGGTTACTGTGGACATTCAGGCACCAACATATTGTTGCTTCCACATCCTTGGGTAAGGTAAGGGTTTCCAGAGAGCCAACTTGAGGCCCTTGGAGGAGCGGAGGCCTGCAGACCAGGGATACTGTCTCTCATGTTCCCTAGTCTGTACCTTCTCCCCTCAAACCCTGGGCACCCGGATTAGCTGAGCCTCACCCCAGAAGAGTGGGCTGCCCATCCCCCCCAACCGAAGCTCCCGGGAACAGCCCCTCCTTTCTGCCTACATTACTGTCCAGCAGTGCCAGGGTTCCAGACCCGGAGCTGCAGAAACCACACCTGGTGCTGTATGTGTTTGCCACCTTTCTCGGGTCGTGCCTAGCAGTGTGTGAGGTACACAGCGTGTGTCTTTTCATTTGCATTTTATGGTGTAGACATGAAGGCCTAGACAAGGACTATTTGGTCGGCCATTGTCTTATAGCTGAGCAACTAAGGGAACAGATTTTGGAGCTGGTCTCTCAGATCTGGATGGGCTTTGGGTTACCTGTTGACCCAGCTGGCAGAGGGCTATAGACTTTGGGCGGTTGCATGGAAAATAAAGTTGAGTTTTTTCTGCATAGTTGAAGGCAGCTGGGTGTGGGTGGCTGGGTAGGCAGTGGGGACAACAGGACCTGAGAGAAGAGCTGGGAGCCCAGGAGCCACTGCTGCTCCCTGGAGGCCTCATCTAGCCTGGGTGGCACTTGGGAACAAAAAGGTCCATTTCAGAAACCCGAGGGCTTAACTAATGCTGATGGCACCACCTCAGGCTGGGGCAGGGGCTTCAGCCCAGGTTCTAAGACGTTCCTGGGATTATCCCTTCCCACCCAGAGAGAACAGTTCTTGGTGGTCACTCTATTCCCATCATACTGCCATGCCCCTAATAGATGTTTAGTCCATGATTTAAGTAAGAAGAGTGTCAGTGCCAAAGCCTCAGGTGTCAGAACACAGGTAGAGTGAGCAGTGGGGGCTTTGAGACCATGCTGGCACTTCTGCAATCACCAGGAAAGCCCTTCTGTCCATGGCCAAGGCCCTGCAGGCCCCTCTTCATGGGGAGGAGTCCTTCGAAGACCAGGGGATCCCTGGGATCTTTTGAAACAGATGAAGAAGCCACCTTCCCGAGCAGCCTCCTATAACTGGGGATGAGGGGGGGGATGGGAGTATATCAGGGAGTCATGGGGCACACTGGGCAACTTGCAGAGAGCCCTCACAAAGCGCAGGCTCACCTCTGCCACCAACAAGCTGAGTGACGGTGGCCCCATCACTCCCCTTGCTGGGCCTTCCTTTCCTCCTAGCAAAGTGACAGCATTGGCACGGGGGATCCCCAAGGTCCGTGCCGAGTCTGAAATCCACCAATTCCCCTCTCTGATGTTTCAGGCACGAACACAAATGAGCACGTATGGAGAACTGTGGCAAGTAATAATGGCCCCCCAGCCCCCGCCCCAAGCACACACGCTCTTTTTTCTCTTCATGCCCCTGTAATAGATCATACAGGATGGATTACATTAATTTTCTATAAACTATATCAACTCGAGTGACATGTCCTTAAGGGTTGGCTGATTGATATCTACAATGCGGTCTTATAATCTAAAATCATATTAATATTAATATTAAAGATTTTCTGTCCTTTACGCGCACCATTAAATCTGGAGTATAAGGTGAAATTGACAACATACATTTTGACAGCTTATCTATAATAAATATGCAAATCTTGATGCCCACATGTCATCACAGATGCACCGCAGCTCTCTGAAGATCAGAGCGTGCCTGTCTCCCGCGTGACATTTTCAGCGGACGATCAGAGCACACGTCTGGGCGGCAGGAGCAGCGCTGGGTGAGCCTTTGCCGGCGATGACCCTGGCCTCTCCTGTCTGCCTATGAAAACCTGTCCTTCATCCTGCCAAGCAGGCAGGAGGGCCGAAGGAGTGACAGTCACAGAGAGCAGGGGACACCATCTCACGTACCCCCTCTGGAATACGGGAAAATCGAGTTCCCTCTTTATGAAGTCACAAAGGGACTTGCTGTTTTCTCCAGCCACCTGGTTACAGCAGGTTATCATCACACAGCACCAGTGAGTTTAAGAATTGAGGCTCCTAAGTTGGCAGCCCAGGGGTCAAACCCCATCTCTGCCACTAACCTCTGCTCTTAACCTCTTGTGGCCTCTGTTTCTCCATCTGTAAGAGAAGAGAAACAGCACCTCCCTTCTGGTAGAAATGTGAAGACTGAGGGAGTTCATGGAAGCAGGTGGCCAGCACAGAGTGGTGAGACCTCACTAAAGGGCAGCTCTTGGATTATGTTCTAAATTGGTCCCACTTCTTATGATCCCTGCAACCTCTTCCTGTCCTTGTATGCCTGCCCTTGCCTTCCACTGTCTACCACTTAGCACAGTGACCAACTTGGCTTCTTCTATGCTGGCCTGCACCAGGCATAAGCCCCAGGCAGCAGGGAGCACACATCTCCCTATGCCCCTAGCCGGACCAGGACTCAGGGAGAGAGCTGACACCGATGGGGGATGGACTGAGATTGGGATTCGGGAATCAACCACAAGGAGAAATATACTTATCTGTCTGCTAAGACTCTGCCAGGTGGACAAGATAGGGGTGTGTGTGTGTGTGTGTGCGTGCGTGCGTGTGTTGGAGGGGGCAATGAATCATATCTGTAAAAGTCATGATGCTCCTCACTCACATTAGCAGGGAGATTGAGAGAAGAGCTGAGGGAGGGCTCTGAGGAATTTTCAACAGGCGCAGGATTGTTTGTTTGACAGAGCCCCAGGCCATCACGGAGGCCCCATCCTCACTTTACACCTGCTGATGGGGCAGCAGGGCCCACTGAAGGCCCTGGGGCCATATCTCTGCTCTCTGGCTTCCTTCCAGCCTCTCTGAGCTCACTCTACAGGGTAACTTCCAGTCTCCCAGGCCCCTTCATCAGTTCCATCCACCTCTAGTTTTTGGCACTGCGTTCACCCCTTCCCTGTCCCCCTTCCTCCACAAAACCATCCCAATCAGTCCAGCCACGCTGAGCTCTTCTGTCTCTGAACTCTGCTGAATTCTCAGTGTAAAGAACCACAGGATGATGTAACGCCCCCTTACATTGTTCTGTAATTGGTTGGCAGTGCACAGGTTTGTTCTCTACAACTAGACTGGGAACGTGGGGGTGGGGACTGCTTAGCTTTCCTCTTTCTGTTTCCCTGAGGGCTCACCGTGTGGCAGGGCACATGTGCAGATGTGCTGGGTTTGGGAGCCTTCAGCACTCCGATCAGAGTAGGAACAGACACAGGGACCCCATGGATCTGCAGAAGCATTAAGAGAGCTGTTGGGCAGCTCTTGAAAGGTCAGAGTTGATCTGGATCCACTCACCCTCTTTCGGGTCTCTTGGGGCCAGGAGCAGGGCTCACAGGGACCCCAGATGTTCTTCTGGGGTATCAGGAAATCCATTCATACCCCCTACCTCCCCTGCAGGTGAGGTCAGTGTCCTGGAGGAACCAGTGTCATTGTTTACCACTTGGACCCACCATGTGTTCCAATCCCCGGGCTGCCCCAGCTCTGAGATCCTGAGACACACAAGCGCAGTTCTGACCGAGGATAAGAAGTTTGGTGATCCAGCCTGGGGAGACAGGCTCTCTGGGGGAGTACCGCTAGCCCTGTGCGGTTCTGGGAAATTCGGGCACTTCATGGGATGCTCATCGACAGACTCCTGCAGCTCGGGCTGTGGGCAGAATGGGGCCTAGGGACAGGTGGAGACCCCCATGGTTTGCTGAGAGGACTCCCACTTGGACGGTATTCTTGGCTGCCCTGCTCTTTGTCTCACAAAGTCTCTTGCCACCACCTCCTGGTCCTGCATCCCAGTGCGGAACATGAGTCTCTACACCGTCTTTAATGAAGAGCCACAAACCAATCATCTACAGGTAATCACTCAACAAGAAGTGAAGACAGGAGGAGTGGAAGAGAGGACAGTGTATGGCTTTGGGCAACCCATTCAGGCTCGCCGAGCGTCCACAGTGTCTGCGCTGCATGGGCTGGCTGCCGTTTGCTTGTACATTTATTCCATCTTTCAACACATCGCCACTGTGAATGAGCTACACGAAGGAAGCCAGGTGCTGTGTATCGAGGGGAGTGGACAGCCCCTGCCCTGCACCCATGGAGCCTGTCTTCTGGGCTGTTGAGGAGGTTCAATGAGCTAATATTTGATTATCACCTGGCACAGTGCCTGGCATACAGCAATACTCCATAAATGTTAGTTCTCTCTGCCTTGAATGAGTCACATCTGGTTGGAGAGAAAGAGCCACTTAAAGTAGGACCAGAAAATATTATGGGGGAGGGAGAGGTAAGGAAATGGGTCAGGCTGCAGGGGTGCCTGTGTGAGTGGTGTTGGTGGCTGCGGGGTGACAAGGTGGGTGGGAAGAAGGAAAATGGCCAATTACAGATGGCTTCAAATGCCAACCACAGGAATAAGGATTCCATGGTCTTTTAAAATCCCTTTCTGTCTCCCTCCTCATTCATCTCTTCCCTGCCCTGCCTCTTTGCCGCCACCTCCTCCCTCCTTGGCTTCCTCCCTCCTCCTTCCCACAATTAACCCCAGGCTGTCGTGATTGCTCCCGGAGTTGACGAATGTCTTTCCTCTTTCCCCATCCCCCCCTCTTTTTTTTTTTTTTTTTTTTTTTTTTTTTTTATTTGTGTTGACTTGACTTGACAAGCCCTAATCCCTGACTCAGCTCCCACTTCTTGTTAAACCAAAGGTAAATTCTCGGCCGGCGGGGCGGCCTGGAGCAGGAAGATCTAGACCGCGGAGCAGCCGCGGGAAATATTGATATTAGCCGACCTCTGGCGCCGGCCGCCCGCGGTGAAAATAGGACGCGGGGCCAATCAATTACTGAGCCATTAAGGGCAGGGAGGGGGGAGGAGAAGAAAAAGAGTGGGCTCCTCCATCCGCCTCCCCCGCGCCGGCCATCGCCCCCTGGGGGTGG
This sequence comes from Panthera uncia, assembly GCF_023721935.1. Classification (NCBI taxonomy): domain Eukaryota; kingdom Metazoa; phylum Chordata; class Mammalia; order Carnivora; family Felidae; genus Panthera; species Panthera uncia. The sequence goes on along the minus strand of NW_026057586.1, from coordinate 35,279,379 downwards.
CGAGCCGCGTCCCGCGCTCCGCTCCCGCTCCCTGTGCGCTCTGGCCGTGGCCCCCAGGGGGTCAATGTCAGTGACCTCAGCAGCTGACAGGAGCCCCAGAGGGCCGGGGTTGGGACGCTCCAGTCTGGCGGCGTGGGTCCATCCCGCTGTCGGCTTGCCGCTGTCTTTGTCTGCGCCTCCCTTCCTCTCCCCGGGGCTTCTCGATCTCCAGCCCTCCCTTTCTCATTCTGCCCTCCTCCTTTTTCTCTTTGTTAAAACCTCTCCTCTTTCCTCGGTGCCTCCTGCTCGTGGGACCACCCTTTCTGTTGTGTTTCTCTGCCTCCCCTTCCCTCCTGAGCTGGCCACAGGGTGGCTCCAGCTGCCCGTCGCCCCTGAGTGCTCCAAGCCCTGTGGTGACTGCCCCTGCCGCTGACAGCCACCGCCAGCCTAGGCCAATGGCCCTCCCTCCAGACTTCATGCCCATTAACACGTGTCTTCACCAATAGGAACCAACATCAGGCCCTTCTGATTTGGGGTTAATGACTTCTGGGAATCTTTTCCATTTTTAATTTGTTCCTTCTAACTCAGACAATAGCCCCATGTTAGGAGAGGACCCCCACATCTAGATGGGGAGCCAGCTGTGCTCACCGCAGACAGAGCCTTTTTGCAGGTGGGTTTCCAGGGTGTGTGGAGGGGGTGGGAGCAACCTTGCATGTTTGTGTATGTGTGGGTTCTGGGTGTCTGTGACCAGGTTTGTACAGCTGGAGGGGTGTGTAGGAGCCAGACATGTTCTCGATGGGAACAAGCTTTTTGGGGGGGGGGGGGGGGGGGGGGGGTGGAGAAGAGAGTCTTCTGGTTTCTTGAGTTGACCATTCCTAAAGGGTGGGGAGGGAGTAGGCTCATTTGTCAGGTGTGGGCTCATTTGGTGACTAGCTGATTGGTCTACAATATCTCCTAAAATTTCCATAGGTTCTTAGATGAGCAAATGAGATTGATGAAATTGAAATTTATCAGATATGGTGTTGGCATTGAGTAAATAGTACTTTTTTACTTTAAAGAAGGGTCCTGCATTTTTTAATAATAAAAATCCCTTTTGCAAGTTCCCTTGTTCACAGTGCTCAAAAGGTGGCCCCAGACCTGCAGTATGGGCCCATGGGCATCAACTAGGAATTTATTAGACATGCAAAATTCTCAGGCCTTACCCATCTATTGAATCAGAAACTCTGGGGAGGGGCTCGGCCATGTGTTTAACCAGCCCTCCAGGGGCTCTGAAGAGCACTGAAGTTTGAGCACCACTGACCTCAATTATCCCCGCAGCTCTGGAAGGTAGGTGGCGTGGAAATGATTGTATCTTCTCTTTAGCTCTGGAGGAATAGTGGCAGAGAACCACGGCATGGCCAGACAGCAGCAGGGCCAGGAATAGGACTATGCCTGGTCTTAGGGTGAGGCAGCCTTTTTAAAGGTGTTAGAAGGTACATTTTATTTCAACTCACAAGCACCCTTCAAAGGAGGTAGATATTATACCTAGAGAGGTGACTGACATCTGCCTGGCTGTGAGACTGCTTATAACCTGTGGGGACTGGCAAGGATTTTCCAGCTCCTCTAGCCAGTGCTCCGTGCTTGGGAGGGGGAGACTTGGGCTACAGCCACTTGCATGAAAAATATGATTCTTTAAGACTGATTTTTAGTTGGACCGTTGAAAGCACCCTATCGTAGAGGGACATCTTTCATACCAACAGCCCACCTCAGGGTTATGTGAGGTGCCCTCTAAAATATAGACTGTAGGTCCCCCTTCTGACAAACAGGTTCCAAAACCCAGAGAGAAGGGATTTTTAGGCCCTTGGGAACCTTCTGGGGAAAGATTTGGTGCCCAGTGGGTACAGTTTGAGCCCCAGCTCTGCCCTTTATGGGATAGTCACGCAACCTGTCCATCCTGAAAGAGCTTGACTTGTAGCATGTGGTCACCACCCCAATGTTCTGAGAGCTCTGAAACAAACCACCCTGCATCCCTGGGCCTCAGTTTCCTTATCTACAGTGTGGAAAGTTAAACTAAAAGGCTCTCCGTCTGTAACAAACCATGGTCAATACTCTTAACGTATGTGAGCCCCACATAGCATAACATCAGGAGGACCCTGCACCCACTGCACATGCTCTTTCCACTGTCCCCACTCCTGTTTCAGGAAGATGAGCCAAGCCCTTGGCAAATGAGCGCAAGTATCAAGAAGACAGCAAGCTCTGTGCTTCGTAGAGCATACCAAAGCCCAAAACGGCGCCTGAACTCATCTTTTCAACCTACAACAATGTCTGGCTACTGGAAGCCTTGCCTGCAGAGGTGGCCAGTATGCGTACCCCGCTGGACAGGGGTCACCAGCAGGGGCTGACTGAAGCTGACAGGGACCTTGAGCCTCCTCCAAACCCTTTTTACCCTATATGACCCAGAAAACAGAATTAATTAGAATCTTCCATTTTCTGAGAACTTGGGTTAATCAAGGTTTATGTGTAGAATTTCCCCTCCCCCAAAAACAGCAAACTGAACTGATGTTTCTATGAAGAATCCAGTACGTAGTGAAACCACTGGTGTAGGACCTGATCCTTAGGGAGCTGGAACATCAAACCACGCTGGGAGACACGGGTTTCAGTCCCCTGTGGGAAAACAAACCCATAGTGGGGTAGATGGGGAGAGAGTGGATTTGGGTTGGCTTCCCAGGATCTGGGAAGGAGCGGGATAAAATGTTTCCTATTGTCATTTGTCATCTACAACAGACCATCTCTGTGCATTTTCCTGCTCCTTCCACAAAAGTGCTGCCTCCAAGGAGCCGCCCTGGCTATAGACACCTGACATCGCTCTCCTTGACCTTTTACAAGCCTGTGGACTAAACCACTCAACTTCACTCTTGATTTCAGACTCTCCCAAGTGGCTCCTTCTCAGGGTGTGTTCTACACCCCAACCGGATTTTAGATTCCTTTAGGCTGGGAGAACTCAGGGGTTCAGCAGAGTTTAACACACTGCAGCCACTGGATAGATACACTTAAAATCACAGACAGGAAGAGCTGAAGGGATCCTTACAGATCAGCTAGTCTGACCTTCAGGTCGCAAATGAGGCAGCTGAGGCCCAGACTGCAGGGTGACTTGGTCAAGGCCTCATATCTGGTGTCAAGGCAGGAATAGAAACCCAAGTCTTGACAAAAATTGTTTTCTGGGTAGACACAATGTCAGTAAGGAGTTTGGGAGAATAGGGCTCCAAAAAAATTAATGAGAGCTTAACGGATACAATCTCTTTGGAAGCAAATGTCAGTCAACATGTACAATGCTCAAATCTACTGAAATAATTTCACTTGGAAGAATTTATTCTACAGGTGGAAGCGTGCCTGTGTGCAGCAGATGTGCACAAAGATGTTGATTGTGTGTGATTTGTAATAAAATAAAACAAAACTAGAAAGAACCTAATTGTCCATGGGGACCTGGCTGTGATAAATTACTGAGTATCTGGACAACTAGATACTCTGCAGCTACTAAATGGAGTAAGTTGATCCTCAGGCATGCTGACTTGGAAAGGTCCGAGATCTAATGGAAAGTCAAAGGTCAAGGTGCATAGCAACGTCGGGAGCATATTCCAATTCCCACAACAGAAAGTGTCTGTGGGTGTGTTTGCACGTGCCTGTCTGTACTTGACATATTTCCGGGAGAATGCCCAAAAAACTGCTCCTTCTGGTGAGTGGGATGGGGTCTCTAATGGGAGGGAGAATCCCGCTTCATTATATACCCCTTTGTACTTTTTACTGTGTGTGGGTTATTTTTATAATAATAATTTAAAAACCTCAGCACTCCAGCCTCCTGGTTCAGCATTTCCCCCCACTGTACCAAACCATCCCTTTTGCCGTTATTCTTCTGTAGATCAGTAACTTGGAGTCTAACTGACATAATTTCAAGTAGGTAATAAACAAAAAACAAGCCATCTGCTCCTAGCTCATCCCTTTATTTTTTTTTTTTATCCCACAGTTGCTTTCTAGGGGACTGAGCTCTAGAGTAGGACCCACATATGAAGGTGGTTCAGCACGGGGTTAAGAACCAGACTCTCAGCACACCTGGGTGGCTCAGTCAGTTAAATGTCTGACTCTTGGTTTTGGCTCAGGTCATGATCTCACGGTCTGTGAGTTCGAGCCCTCAGTGGGGCTCTGTGCTGACAGTGCGGCGCCTGCTTGGGATTCTCTGTCTCCCTCTCTCTCTGCCCCTTCCCTGCTTGCATTTTCTCTCTCTCTCTCTCTCTGTCAAAAATAAATACACATGACAACAACAACAAAAAGGAACCATACCCGCAAGGCTGCTGTTGACCAGGCAAGTCCCTCTGTGCCTCAGTGCCCTCACCTGTAAAATGGGGATAGTAACAGTTCCAGCCTCCCAGTGTTTGTGGGAGAACCAATGACCTAATGCATGTATCTGGTTCTCAGGAAGTGGTTGGATGGATGATCCTGACTTCATCCTCTCACCTGGTGAGCCTGAGAGGTGGCCAGGACACGGAGCTCCCTGTCTATCTAGTGCTCCATCCCAGATGACATCGGTAGAGTTGCCCTTCAGCCTGCAGACAGCATCTTTGACCTTAGCGTCAGTCTTGGCTGGATGGAGAATGGCAGACTCATTGCATGAGGGAGGTCTTCAGCGAAGCATATAAACAAGGGAGCATCCAAACAGTCTGGCACCAGCTCCCACATTGAGGAAGCTGGAGAGAGGAATGGAGGCAGGGGAACTGGAAGAAGAGGCATTCCAGGAGGTGAGACAGCCTGCTGCCTTGTCTTCCCATGGGCATGGGAAGCCAGAAGCTTCTGGACTTGCTCTGCCTGCACCTGGTGGATTTCTGGAAAAGCTAGGGCTGACCTTTTGAGGGAGACCATGGTGTGGTACTAGCTGCAGGACAGGGTAGATCCTATTCCTAGGGGCATTGGCACCCAGTTACCACTCGGTAGCCACCCCAGCTTGGACACGGATTTGACTTTCCTTGGCCTCAGTGTCTACACCTGAAAAGTTATGGTGCCTGAGCCTCACCCCCAAGGGATTCTGATTCAGTCAGTGAGGAGTGGGGTGTGGAGAGAGGCTGAGACCCACAGCCTGGGTCCCCAAGGGCTGCCGTGGATAGTTCTGTGGGTTTGCCATGCAATCTGCACACAGAGTGGATGACGGTCACTGCACAGATCCAAGGTCTTTTGGTTACATCATCGTTGACACGTGGTCTTACTGTTGTATTGTCCCTAAAGACTGTACCCCTTGTCCATCTTGCAGAGGACAGTGAGCAGGACTCTTTTCCTGAACTTTGGATGAAGATGTAATAATCGTGATTTATTAATAATAAGATTTGGGGCGCCTGGGTGGCGCAGTTGGTTAAGCGTCCGACTTCAGCCAGGTCACGATCTCGCGGTCCGTGAGTTCGAGCCCCGCGTCAGGCTCTGGGCTGATGGCTCGGAGCCTGGAGCTTGTTTCCGATTCTGTGTCTCCCTCTCTCTCTGCCCCTCCCCCGTTCATGCTCTGTCTCTCTCTGTCCCAAAAATAAATAAAAAACGTTGAAAAAAAAATTAAAAAAAAAAATAATAAGACTAACATATGATCTCATAAATCTCACCATAACACTGTACGGTTCTTACAATTATTGTGTCTGTTTTATAGAGAGAGGAAACTGAGGCAGAGAGAGGTTATGGAACTTGCCTGAGTCTCTGGTGGGTCATCCAGTTCCCCTGTACCCTTGCCAAGTGCCACTCCAGCAGTCCTGCAGTCCCAAACAGGCTTCCACATACTGGACGGGACAGGGCTATCACCCAATGCTATCCCGATCGTGGGTGACCCTGTGCAAGGTCTCAGGCTTCTGTGGCCTCAATGGAGATGAAAACTCCTCTCTGCCTGCCCAAGAAGGTGCTTTGAGAATGGAGAAGGGCTGGCAGGTGGGCTATGACCATAATTATTGCCCCTTACCTCCTCCCAACTTCCCATCCCGGAGGAAGGGCGGGAGGTGGTTGAGGAGGGGAGATTGGAGGATCCTTCTCAGCATCATGTTTGCTTCCTGGAGCAGCCACTCTTTGTTTTACTTCCTTTGTTCCCCTTCCTCCTCCTGCTGGTGACGTGGTCACCTTCCCAGGAGATAATGCCCGTGTGGCTCTGTCCTGACAAGCCCTTTCGGCCCTATCTCTAATCTTCTCTGGGTTTAGGATTAATAGACTTTTTCCTCGTTTGGGATCAATAAGTACAGAGAGAGGGAGAAAAAAAAAAAGGAAGGAAAAAAGTCAGCAGGATTAAAAAAAAAAAAAAAAAGGACTGATAAGAATCTGGTCCAGGTCGTAGAACCATGATGTTGCCAGTAGTATCTTTTAAGCTGGGGGTGGTGCCAGCAAGGGAAGGGTGGGCGTTTAGAAGGGGTCTCGTCTGCCAGGACTAGGAGCTGAAGTGGGAACTGGCTATGGGACAGAAGGAGCTGGGTGAAGTCACAGGCTTGTTGAGGGGCCCCGGGGACCCTCAGCCTCTGTCCACAGCAGGTTCCAGCCTGAATCTTGGCCCTGGAAGTCTCTTTGGGTCCTGAGCTGCCTATCCTGATGAGCTGCCACATGCCAGCGGACCCTTCTCTCCAGCAGCTGGTCCCCACCATGTGGGAGCAGGGTCCCCAAAGTGTCCCCTCTCCAGGCCTCCAGGATCCCTTGAGGGTGTGGACTCTTTAGCTGAGTTTGCCAACCTGGAATCCCAGAAGCCAAGGTCTTTCTCAGTATTTCACAAAGCCAAATGGAAATTACACATGTCCCCTTGATGAGGCTGCACGGGGAAAACAAAAATAGCACCTCGCTGCTTTTAGCAAGAATTATATCCACTCCGTGTGGCTAACACTGGTTGCTGCATGCCGATCTGTGCCTCTGATTAGCCTTTGATTAATAAAAAATGGGGAAGGGAATCAATTATTTATTTAATAACAGCAGTTTGTTTTAAAGGCAAAAACCTTTAAGGAAGCAGAGGACTTGGGGGTGGGAGGGAACCAAATGAGGGTCTCTGGCGACAGAAGTTTGGGAATGGAGGCTTTCCATGGTGGAGTTGCTGTTCTCCTGTGCCCAAGCTGGAGGCCCTGTCCTGCAGGGCTTTCCGGATGTGGGATGCAGCCTCGAGTGAGGGGAACCAGTGCAGCTGGGGTTCTTGAGTGCAGGGCACACAGAGGTCAGGGGGGTAGGGCACTGGTCTACTTTGGTCACTACAGGGCGGTGAGTGATCTAGGCTCATCCCCAGCTCCCGTCAGGATCTCTCTGTTACTTCTGGCCTTAATCTCTTGCGTGCCAACACCAGGAACGCCCTTGGAGCAAGGGCCTGAGCGCATGGCCCCTGCTCCCCAACTGTGGCTCTAATTCCTGGAGCACCTAGGGCAGCTCCCTCTGCCTGGTCCGCGCAGGGGGCCGCCCTGCCTGGCCCGCTCCTCTCGGCCTTATTCAGGCAGCCTTCTCCTTGCAGAGGGCACTTCTGCTGATCTTTGCATTTCACAATATAGCCATTCATCAAGGCCGAGATCGAAGGGCACCCTGTGCAGTTGCTCCCCAAGTCATCCCCTCAGGAGACAGCCTTTCTTCTTTGGAACATTCCCCGCACTTTGAATGTGTGCTCCTGTGGCAGTTCGGGAAAATGCTGCTTTGTATTTTATTTCTTTGTAGGTATTTTGAGGGAAGGGACTGCATCTCAGTCACCTTTGTAACTCCTGCCCAGAGTATGTGCAATAACAGATGGAGCAGTGGATGCTATCTTTTGGGGAGACTGTATCCCATTTACATCTGGAATAGCTTTCTGATTAGAGAACACATCTTTAAAGGAAATGATAACAGCCTCTTTGAGGGATGCAGGGGAAATATACACCTTCCCACCTGTGATAACCAGATTAGGGCACATGGGTCACGAGTTTGACTTTTTATTTTCTGGAAGATAAGGAAGAAAAAAAAGTCAAGTGACACAGTGTTATTTTTTCTGACAAAAATGAACCTAGCCTTTTGTCAATGGAAATAACTGCCCTCCCTCCCTTGACAACGATATTCAAACTCAGTTTTCTCATCTGTCAGTTGGGATAACAATTCCTGTCCCACTGTCCTCATAGAGCAGTTTCGAACCTCAGGGCAGAGAAAAGTGAAGAAAGAACTTTGCAAAAGAGAAAGTGCTATACACAGGGTGTGTATTATCTACTGAGGTAGTTATCGATTACCTAAAGTTATTGTCTTAGTGCATTTCTCTGAAAAGGGGGGCACTGTAGAATTGTTCAGGCGCCTGAGGTCTGTCTTTCTGTTTCCATTATCTGGATATCTCTTATGGAAGTTAAATTTCCCAGAATTATCTGGGTTGTTGCCATTATTTTCTTCTGAGCTTACTGGTGTGGGTGGCCACACGCAGCGTGAAGCCTTTCTGCAAGCTGGCTCGGTCACTCCGGATACCATGCCCTTGGCTTTAATCAGGGCTGGGGTCTGTAGGTCCAAGGCAGAACAACATGTGTACTTGTGCACAAATGTCTCCGTCACACTGTTGGAGTGCTTGGAGTCTTCTGAAATGTCTGCTTTCGTAGACATCATCCCATGAGCTCATCCCCGGTTCCCTGGATGGGAGTCGGGGCACCCCAGAGAGGGTGCCACATTTGCTGAGCTACAGAGAGCCAATTAGACCTCTGCCCCCAGCGTGGCAGGCGAGGACTTGGAGAATCAAGGGTTTCCATCACAGAGTTCATGTTTCTGCCCCCTGCCTCCCCAACCTCCCTAGTCACTGCCCCCTCTGGTAGGAGGGTGATCTGAGCGGGGGGCTTTCTGATTCAGAGAATAAGTCACCTGTAGTTCAAGGGGTGGCTTTAAGGAACATGGCCGTGTGGGACTCCCAAGCTCATAAACCAGATGAAGTAAAAGGCAACTATTCACATGCAGAGGATTCTTTCATTTCTAAAAAGGATTCCTTATAAGGCTCTTCTGATGAGCAAACATAGCACATTTCAATAGGATTCATTGGAAAGAAAGAAAGAAAGAAAGAAGACAAAAATGAAGGTAATAACAATTTGCCTTCACTATTTCAGGAGCACCTCCTGTGACAAGTGAGGCCCACCTGTTTCTCATCAAAGCGCCTGCACGTCCCTCTCCTGGAGAAAGTGGGGAGCTGCAGAGATGGGGGAAATTCGGAGGATTGGGATAGAGGTGTTGCCTTGATCACATCTGTCCTCTGAGTGAGGACACCTGTCATCTCCCTGTCAGGGGCAAGGAGTAGGAGAGGTCCTGGAGGCAGGGGCTTGGATTGGCCAGGTCCCCACTTTTTAGCTGCCCGTCCAGACCTGGCTCCACGGGGGTGGATGGTGGAGTCATTCCAAAGACAGATGTCTGACCCAACCAGGGCTGTGGACCTGGCCACTGGGTCCTGATGGATTTCTCCTCTCTCATTCGTTACTGACGGTCACCAGTGGGCTCCTGGCTTTGGCAATATTTACCTTATGGCATCAGAGCAGCGTTTCCCGTATTCACATAGTTAAATTAGTTAGCTGGATAGGAACCTCAGAGATGATAGATCTAGTTGTCAGTCGTGACTTGGTGCTAATGGCACTACAATTTGGTTACAGCCCTCGCCGTCATTAATCATCGGCCCCCAGCCGGCTGCATACGGGGTGCTGAGGACGGGAGGGTGGGGCTGGCTTGGGCAGAGATGTGCCCAGCACCCAGGCCAGGCCTCTCCCTCTTCCCCTGGACAGTGCTCAGGCTCAGTCACCGGGCAGGCTGCCGTCCCTCAGTTCCAACCGCCACCACGGCCACCAGCACTGCACACCTCTATTTATTAGCATCATGCTACTTATGCTAATAGCAGACCGTACACTATTTCTGAGCATTAACATCTGCTCCAAGCAGCCGACTTTCACTTACAGAAACTGATTTCAGCTCAGTCAAGCAGATAAACAGAGAAATCAAAGCAGGTGGCTGAAAGTGAAGGAGGAATTCTCAATTCCTGCATTCAACCGATGAACTTCACTAAAGCCATAATTAATATTCAGATAACTATATTCCGACACATAGAATAAACAAGATCATTTAAAGGATGCAAAATACATCCCCAGGGCCAGAGGGGAAGGAATGGGAGGGGAAGAGAGGGAAGGGAAGGCAGAGGACTGAATATGAATGCAGACACTTCCACGCTGGCCTATTGTCTGCACAGTTTCAGCCTCGGAGGAGAAGAGAGGAGAGGAGAGGAGAGGAGACGAGCCTCTCAGAGCCCTGCACGCCGGCAGGAGCCAGGCCACTCGCAACACTTTATGAAACAAGGGGAGACTGAGGGGCAGCGGCAGGGAGGTAGAGCTGTCTACACAGCGGGCTGGCGGAAAGCTGCCCTCTGCCCTCCTCTCCTCTGGAAGCTGTCTGAAGGAGGGCCGACCCTGGGGCCCCAGCTGCCGGGCCTGCCTCCCTGCACCCGGGCCTTCTCCTTCTATGGAATGCCCTGCTGGCAATCCTTCCTGCCTACGATTTGCAATTCTAGAATTAAAAATAACATCTCTGTATGATTTGGACAAGGCAGAATCCAACTCTTGATATTCAAAGCTACAAGACAGTACATACCTTATTAGGTCAATTTACGTCATTTTGTTGTCTTGCCTGGTTGGTCATTTCAGAAGTGTTAAAATGAGACCAATGCCACTGTCTGGAACAAATTCTGAAGCCAATTGTTCCTGTTCTCCAAAACCAGTGGCCCCGTGGCTCTGAGGTTCAGACTTCCAACCAGCAGACAGTCCCCATGCAACTCGTAGGTGCATATGGCAAGATCCTCGCCCTGACTCACTTTACCCAGTTAGTAGAGAACAACAGTGGACTAACAGGAAAACTGAATGGAACCCATCACCTGGTGTGGTACACACTCCTGTGTGTGTGTGTGTGTGTGTGTGTGTGTGTGCGCACCTTTGTGGGCTACAGATAGAGTATTCATACCAGTGTGTTGTTTAAGGATGTATATAGGTACCATGAGCTCAAGGAGACAGTTATGTGCCCAGGATCCTGTGTGTGGGATCCACACCGGCCCTGAGCCCCACTGGAGGGTGAGCGACCACCAGGAATGGGGGAGGGGACCCTGAGGAGAAGCCCCCTCAAGTGTGCCCTGCTGTCACAGCACTAGCTGAGCCAGACCTATCTGGACCCAAACTGGCCATGCTGAACGGAGAGCTGGATTCGTCCCTTGGTGAAAAGGCCCTTGCTAACTTTTGCTCTGCTCTGCTTTGGTTGCTTTAGCTGAGAGGGCCCTGTGGCTAAACACGACAACAAAGTGTTATTGATAACTTTAATTTCCACTTTGGGGAAACATTCATCTCCTTCCCCACGCCCCTGCACATATGTCCTGTTTATGTCCCCTCCTCTGAGAACGGTGTTGACAATGCTGGGAGCCCCAAGCTGTGTCCTGGGTGCTGTCAGTGCCCCTCTGGAACCACTTGCTTTGTGGTTAATTTCCCCTGATGCCTGGAATCTCTTTCCTTTCCTTTCCTTTCTTTTCCTTTCCTTTCCTTTCCTTTTTTCTTTTCTTTCTTTCTTTTTTGTTTTTGTTTTTGTTTTTTTTTTTTTTTTGGTTTCCTTGGAAATGACTCTGAGTCACTGTGTTGGCAGCAATGGGGAGAAGTGGGAGGGTATTCCCTGGAGGGGTGTTAGGAGGGGTGGGGGGCAAACAGGCTTCCCCAGGGAGAGCTGAGGCCGCACAGGGCAGTGTGGCCGTGGGCTGAGGCTGGTGGTCTGCGGGAACCCCTGCAGAAGACAAGCTTTGGGGCCAAAGGCGGGTTCGACAATTGGGAACTCTCTCTTCCCCGGAGCTTGACTCTTCTACGGCTTTCCTGTCTGTCCACCCCTTCTCCAAGAGAACTGGCCAAGCGACAGCCTGAGCTAGGTGTCTCAGCTACAGGGCTATACCGGGCATGTCTTTCCTACACGTCTTTGCCTACTTCGAGTGTCACAATATCCGTGCGCAGTAAGTGAGGAAGGAGTTGCCATTTGCATTTGCAGAGGCTGAGATGGAGCCAGAGAGGTGTGACCCCCCTGAGACGGCGGTGTGAGTTGGTCAGTGGCAGAAGACAGGACCGAAGGTCCTCACCCCCAGCCCGGCAAGTCTGACGCGCTCTCCACCCCCCGCCCCCGCACACGACCTGCACATCTGCCTCACAGAGCCACAGGCTCATGCAGACGGCCGCGCGCTGCATGTCTCACAGACTCGTGCACACAAAGCTCCAAGGGCCTGGAGAACGACGAGGATGACACCTCCCGGCTGGCACGAGCTGTGTGCTGCTGGGGAAGGATCCCCGACTTGCCAGGGTGCTCTGGCTGACTGACTTCACAAGATTCACACGCACAGAGCCCAGGACAGACGTGACCTGACGTCACACCGTGCAGCTTAGCCGTCGCCGGCCCGGTGCCGCAGCAGGACTGGCTGGTGCACCTGGTCACCCATCCTCAGCCTGATGGTGACACCCTCCTGGTCACTCTGTGCTCCCGGCCGCCCCGTCTCTTTCTCTCTCACATGTCCCTCTCCCTCCATTTCCTCCTCTTCTCCCCTCTCATCTCCTGCTGTATCACCACCTTGATGATTACAGTCATCTGAGTCTCCAAATTGTCATCTCCCAAACCAGACATATACTAGTTCTCAGAGTGGGAAGGAAAATTGAATTCAGACCCACATCCTTTGGAGTTCGGGAAATTTCAGCCAGGCTGGACTGAAGCGGGACTGTGTACACTCGGAAGACCTGTGCTGGTTGGCCAGGAATAGGGCTTCTATTCAAGAAAGGTCCCTGGGAAGTCCTTGGCAGGGGGTGGTCTTCTGCAAAAGGGTGACCCAACTGTGCCAACTGTGAGTGGCCTTTATCATTAAGGCAGGAAGACTGGTTCCTGGTCAGTTCTATGTAAAATGACGTTGCTTCTCTGTCATGCATCTGCAAAAGGACATGAAAATTGCCGTCTTTGGGGACCATTCCGGTCTGATCTCTCCACCTTGACTCCACGTGCACAGAATGACAGGAGCTCTTCCCCATTGGTTGATTGCGGGGGATTGAGGGATGAACCTCAGAGGTGGTGACAGATGGAGAGTCGGAGAGTCCCCTTCCTTTGATTTCTCCGAATGGAAACTACAGAAAGTACACCATTTTATGTCACAACCAGGTTTAGGCCCATCATGGGAGAAAGCTCCTTCATTCAACCCCAGGTGCCACCGTTATGGATGTGCCTCATTCTGGGAGTGCCATGAGACTTCTCGTCCACCCAAGCATGCTCTGTGAGCCCACCTCCACGTGGCAGCTGCTCTGGTAGCTCTCCCATCTGGTGTCCCATAATTGCCTCACCCCACGCAGGTGTGTGAGGGGGCAGATGTCTACGCCCTGTGCCCCGAGGGCCTCAGGCTCTGAATCCAGAACTGGGTGAGACCACTCTATGGTTGAGGCTGCTCAGTACTCCTGGTGCCCTCTGCTGGCCACATCTGAAAACACAGGCGGCCTCTAGCCCGCGTCTGGGCGGGACTTTCGGGAGGTTTTCAGGACAGAGGGAGGATGGCTCTGGTCTCTCCCCATGTGCACCTCCAAGGTCCCCACTCTTTGTGCCCTATGCGTAGGGATATGGCCTCTTTTCCTTATCTCTCCATGGTGGAAGGACCTCCCAGAACCAGGCCTGGTTCTGGTCTTTGCAAGCTGTGTGGTCCTGTGCAAGGTGCCCAGCCTATGGATGGAATTTTGTTCCTACCCGTCCTTCAGAGCTCATTTCAAGTACCAGTTCTTACTTGTAATCTTTTCCACACAGGACCCCACCTACCGTGGAATGTCCACTTCACCTTCAGCAGCCCACGCCTGGGGCATCTTTCTCTTGCTCTCAACCTCTTGAAGGCAGAGACTCTTTCCTATCTTTTCTCTTTTTGAATCATGCCCAGCACCCACAAAGCTGTCTTTACACGGAAGAGGCACTCAACAAATACCTGTTGAAGTGATTTGTATTACAATGGCTGCCTTGGACTAGAGATTCCCTCAGGGGCCTCTCTGGCTCAGATTCTTTTTCATTCTAATTGTCCCTTGTGGGTTGGTCTCATCTCCCAGGTGAGACTTTAGGCCCTAGAGGGCAAGGTTTTGGGGAATAATAGTCCTGCTGTTTTACTGGATGCAGAAAGCAATTCTGATGTAGTAAAACACTTACACTTGTGACTCTCTCTCCCTCCCTCTCTCCCCCTCGTCCCTCAACCGGGACATTTTTAGGGCACAACAGGAAGACCAAGGCTGTGAAGAACATGCTAGGGCCCCACCCTTTCATTTCTACCCCTCCTCCTCTGTGTGTACCTCCTCTCATCAGCACCCCATCTCTGCCCCCCAGCATCTCCTGCCATTTCGCCCTGCACGCGGGCCGGTGGTGTCCCCTTGCAGCTTGTCCCACCGGTTCACCAGCCCCCTAAACTTCAGGCATGAGGGTGAGGCAATCCTTCTGTCTTGCCCTCCCTACGTGCCTCTTCTCCGAGGCTGCCCCAGCGCAGCAAACACGGCCTCACGAAAACGACAGTAACAGCTAGCGGTTATTAATAGCTCACGATGTGCCAGGAGCCACGCTGAGAGCTTTGCACGTATTATCTCACGGAATGCTCCTAACAACTCTCAGCCTGCTCTATTATTATCTTTATTTTATAAAGAGAAAGCTGAGGTACAGAGAAGTGAAGCCACTTGCCTAAGGTCACACAGCTAGGGAGTGGGAGAGTCAGCATTTGGACCCGGTTAGATTCTAGAGCCTGTGGTTCATAACCCTCTCCTTCAGGCGTCTGGGATGTCTGGGTGGTGGACAAGGGCTAGGCGCCTCTCAGACAGACAGGCAGACACACACACACACACACACACACACACACACAGAGCCCAGGCACTGTGCACATGAGAGCATTCCACACCTGCCCATGTCATGTTTCCCCATGCGCTTACATGAGTATGTGCCTGCACGATGCTCTCAGGGCCTTACTTTCTGCCATGAAGGAAAAAAGTTCCATGTCTGCATAACACAGTGGCCACTAGTTACTTGTGGCTAATGAACACTTGAAACATGGCTGTGAGACTGAGGAACTGAATCTTTAATTGCATTTAAATAACATGGATTTCAAGATACATATGAATAGGCACACGAGGCTGGCGGCTGCTGGGTTGGCCTTGTCGTGGGACGGTTGTGAGGACGAAGAGAGGTGGTGTGGCCTGGAGCAGAGCAGCGGCCGTCGTTGCTATCACTGCCCGCTCAGTGATGGTGTGAATGCGTTTCTGTGTGTGTCCTCTCCACATCTCCAAACGTCCTGCCATCCACTGCCCGCCCCCCTGCAGGGGCCTTTTGAAACCCACCCTCCTGACACTGGCCATGACACTGGCCTCCTGACACTGGCCTCCTGACACTGGCAGTGATGGTGATCCATGATGGTGAAGAGGAAGGAGGGTTTGGCTTTGGGTCTCCCAAGAGCAGTGTGGGTGGCCCTGAGGGCACGTTCTGTCTGCTCTCTCCCTTTCCCCAGCCCAGCCTCCCAAAGCCTCCCAGGTGCTTGCGTGAATCATTTCAGCTGCAATTTGTAAGTAAAACATCAGCTTATTTCGTTGTGTGTTGCTTTTATTCGTTTTTTTTTTTAACTTTAAAAGAGGGGGGAAAAAAAACCCAGCAGCCTGCCTCAGGCATTTGGTGGTGGCTCTGGGGGCCAGAGGTCCCTGCAGGGTGCTTCTCTCCTGGGGGTTCAGAGAACAGAGCTGGCAGGGTCAGGCTGGCGGGGGTGGTGGGGCAGGGGTGTGAGGCCACAAGGACGTGGGTGATGGGGCAGGCAGGGCGGGAGGCCTCAGCCACCGCAGAGCAGGGAGGAGGGAGCTGGGCGACCTACATCTCCGCTGTGAATCTGGCTGACTCACCCCTGGACAGTTCCCGCTCTCCCTCCTGGGCGGAATGCAACCTTGGCATCCTGGGAAAGCGATGCTGCAAGAAAGGGCAGGGTAGTGGCCCAGGCAAAAGCCGGAAGGATTGAAACTGCAGCACGAGGGATTTAGGCGGGAGCATGGGAAGGACAGACCTGCCCTAAGCTGTGCGAGGTGGTAACGGGGCTTGGGGAGGGGAGGGTGCCCTGGATCCTGTCTCAGGCTTCATGCATGCCTGACCTCTTAGTGTGTACCACACTGTCTGCGACCTCATTGATGTTCAAGACCACGCTGGGGAAGAACAGTAATCACACCTGTGAAGTCCTGTTTAATTCGTTCTCACATAAAGGGCTTTAAATACCACGATACTAGGATGCCTCCCACATTTAGACCTCCAGCCCAGATCTTCACTCTGCTCCAGGGGACACATCCACCTGTCCACATGCACTTCTAACTGGCATCTCAACCCCTGCACAGCCAAAATGGGACGTTGATCTCCCATTCCCAAAACATGTTGCTTCCCAGTAAATGGTGCCACTCACCACCGAGAGGCTCAGAGCTTCCTAGGTCCCCCTCTTTCTCTCACTCCACATCCAGTCCATCGACAAGTCCTGGGACCCCATAGTTCCTGCACCTTCTCAGCACACCCTGATCACATACCCTTCACCTCTCCCCTGGCTGCCTACCTCCCACCTCGGCTCTCCTATCGCAGCCAGAAAGATCTTTGTGAAATGTACATAACAGGATGTTACTTCCAGTATTTTTGCTACACTTAGAATGCAGTTCAGACCCTTTCTTGACCTGCCAAGCCTGACACAGCCCACCCCGCACTGCCTCCCTCCTCTCTTTCCCCATCACCTCATAATGCTCCTGTCACACTGGGCTTTCTCCTGTCCCTTGAACATGTGAAGCCTCTTCCTGCCTCAGGACATTTGTACCTGCTGCGCCCTCTGCCTGAAGAGCTCTCTCCCTCCATCTCTGTTTGATGTTTGGATCTCAGCTTCACTGTTAGTTCCTAAGGGAGACCTCCCTGTCACACAGTGTGGAGGAGCCCTTGTCACTCAACGCCTCACCCATACACTTTAACCTTCAGTGTGGCACTTAACTATCAGGGCTTTAATTTTTATTTTAAATTTATCATTCAGCGTCTCCTCGGGAAGATGTAAGCTCCAGGGTAGCTGGGAGTTTATCTGCTTTGGTCACTGTTGTGTCTCCAGCAGCTAGACTCGTGCCTGGTGTGGAGCGGGTGATCGATAACTATTTGTGAATGAATGAATTATTTAATCCTGATGATGTTTGTCTGAGAAGGCTTTTTGCCTGGGGTAGAAGTGTGAGCTCATGCATGTGTTTCCTGGACTGGCTCTTGTGTACGAATTGCAAGACTAATTAAACTCATACATATTTGTGGAAATGCAAATATAATTTTATTTACCAATGACTGTAATAAAGGTAAATGCTCCTTACTTAAACAAACAATTCACTTTGGGAATAGAGCTGTAAACAGAAGCAATAAATAAACACTCGTTATTGAGCGCTTACTGTGTATCCACTGAACTTCAGGAGATGGGTGCTCTGGTCCTCGGTCACCCTCCTCACACCCACGGAGGCTTACTCATTCCCGGAGAGGGGGCTCACCCACAGCTGGCACAGGACCCAACCAGGCACATGACCCTCGGGGCCGCTGCTTGGCATCCTGGCTGTGCCACTTCCTCACTGTGTGGCCTGGGAAGTTACTTAAACTCTCTGTTCCCTTGTCTGAAAAACAGAGATAGATGCTGAACTTCCTCCAAGGGACTTGGGAGTATTAAATGAGATAGCACATTCGAATGCTTGCTGTCAGGTTGAACACAGGGTAAATGATAAAGACTTGTTAGGCATTCTTTTCTTGTTATTGTGATTATTACCATTATACAAGCCTATTCTAGGTGTTTCTACATGTTCCCATTTAATTGCTACAATAACCCATGGAGTCGGAGTCGTTATTCCTGATTTATAGGCTGAGAGCTCAGAGCTTGGGGACTAAGATGCTTGTGGTCACCATCCAGCTCTCAAGGATTGAACCTCAAGGCGCTTGGGACTCCAGCTCCAGTGCTCTCTGCATGGCACCACCACTGCCTCCCTTTGTTCTTGGGGAGAACCTGGAGCTAAGACAGCTTCTATCACGCCCCATAGTCATTTTGACCCATGGCCAAGCCTCAGTCACACTAAGTGGTCTATTTCTAGTTATCTCCAACCCCTACTGTGGTCTCTGAGTCACCTCTGAAATCGTCCCATGCTTGCCCCCACGCTCCACGAGTCCTTAATGCTTGTCCACCCTGGACTCTAAATCCAGCACTAACTTCATATCACGTGGTGCTAGACTGTGAAACAGGGAGCGTTCTTAGGGGTGATTATTCTTGTCTCCGTCCTCAGGTGAGAAAATGGAGATGCGGAGGAGCCCAGTGACTTACTCCAGGGGGCTCCTGGACTAGAACCCAGGGGCCCACCTCCCTCTGAACCCTGGGAGCAGCCTGACCCGCCTCTCGGGACATAGGCATCTCCCTGGCCACCAAAGGGAGCAGGTGAGGACGCATGAGGGCATATCCCAAGTCAGGCTGCTGGTGGCCGATGGGGCTAGGTTGTGTTTTCATTACGCTTTGGGCACCGGTTTTCCCAGCTTTTCCTCTTGAGTCTGTTAGCCTCCCGGCAGGGGCTGTGGATCTCCCTCCACGTCTCACACGGCGTGCAGCCCAGGGCCTGGTGCACCGTAGGCAAGCAACAGCCCAGACTATGTTGCTGGGAGCTTCTGCACGGAGCCAAAGCCCCGGAGGAAAATCAGACCTGAGAAAAATCACCGTGACATTCACAGTAGTTATCTTTGAGAGGTGGGAATAGGGGTGCCTTTCTCTTCTTGCTACCTTCCCATCTTGTTTATTCTTTCTATGATGAGTATTGCTCATGGTGGAAAACATTTATAATAAACGTAATATGAAAAACACAACCGGCCTTTGCTGGGGCCAGAGAGTGGGTCTCTCCAGGTGAGTGAAGCAAGCTACCGTGGACCTGTGGTGGAGATGTGCAGAAGTCTGTTGGACACACAGTATCACTGTCATGTCTTGCCTTGGGGAGCTCACAGTCTGAGGAGAGGCCAGCCAGACATGCACTAGCAGCCTGGGCGGTGCAGAGGGTCTGAGGCCCTGGGGTGGGAGATCCAGGCTCAAGGGGACTTGAGACTGAAGGATGTGGATGCAGCCTTTAGAAGCTTCCTGGAGGAGGCTCAGTGTGGCCTCTGCAGAGAAGGCTTCTGTCTGGGGGGAGCGGAAAGGAAGGGAATGCACGTTGGGAGTGGCGGGGGAGCTGCAGAAGTCTGTCTGAGCAGAGGGGCAGGGATGGACTGATCTCCCAGGGAGGAAAGCACAAGGACAAGGGCAGCAAGGCCTGAGGTGTCTGGGTTTGGAAACTTGTGACTTCTTTTCCTTTTCATTCATTATACAGCTATACTTTGTTGCAGGCTTACCATGTTGCAGGTGCAGTGCCAGAAACTTAGCCTAGATTATTGTATTTCATATTCAAGATAGACCTATTTAGGCAGTTTGTATATTCCCATTTGCTAGACAAAGAAACTAAGGCTGGCCCAGGAGGAAAAGTGACTTTCCCACGGTCTCCCAGCTGGCGTTCAACCTCAGCGCTGCCTGTCTCACAGCCCTTGTGCTGCCTCCAGAGTCCTCCCCTCCCATTGAACAGCGTCTACAAAGGCCCAGGAAGCCGGGTGAGGTGCTGAGCAGGACAATGATTCCATGGAGCTGGGAACAGAATAGTTTGAACCATGTACATATTAGTATGCATCTCTGTGTATGCATCTGTGTGTATCTGTGTGTGTTTGTGTGAGTGCATCTGTGTGTGTGAGTATATCCCTGTGCATGAGTGTCTCCAAGTGCATGTCTCTACCTGTGTGAATATATCTCTGTGTGTCTCTGTGTGGGAGTGCCTCTGTGTGTCTGTGTGTATCTGTATGCACTGTGTGTGTGTGCATGAGTGTATCTGTGTGTTATGTCTCTGTGTGTGAGTGTATTTATGTGTGTGAGTATATCTGTATGTGTAGCTGTGTGTGCGTGCGTGCATGTGTGAGTGTATCCGCATGCAGTGTCCGCGTGTGCCAGAGTGTGAGGGCGAGACGTGAGAGAGATCCGGGCCCTCTTCCTACACGTGAAGAAGATATGTCCGTTCTGGCAGTTATGACAGGAGCTTAAGGGAGGGGTTTTACGGTACAAGTACATGGTCCGGGTGGTGTGGGAAGTCATTTCTCCGGGGAAAGAAGGCTGAGTGCCAGTGGCTACAAGGCACAGGAAGTTAGGGGGTGCTGGGACGGTGTCCGGCTCTGAGGCCGGAGGAAGCCCCAGCATTCTGACAATCTGGACTGCGTGCTGACCATGGGGCTGGGGAGCCTCCAGAAGGTGGCTCTGGGGACCAGGCATTGGTGCGCGCAGACACTCCTGAGCTATTCTCCAACTACAGGGTCCCTGAACCCACATTCAGGGAGTTCCAAGGTTTAGAGAGGAGGTCAGGATCTTTATTTCTCACCAGATTCCCGGGGGGTTCTGCTAGAGCGGACCTGGGAAAGGCTGGGCAGGGGCAGGTTCTGGCCTCGGCTGCAGGAGGACAAGGCAGACTTCGCCAAAGGGCTGTGTGTGCCCTCAGGCTGACTGTTAAGGACTTTCAGGCAAAGCACAGACGACAACTGTGAGCACAGGGTAGTGCGCTTAGGGGCCAGTGTGGTGGGTCCCTTCAGATGAGTGAAGGAGGTAACAGCTAAATCTGTGCCTGTGACCCCAGGACCCCCGGGAGGAGGTAGGCCTGGCCTTCTTCCCACACACTGCCTGGAGCTAAGCCAGTTCATGCACAAGCCAGGCTCAGGGAAGGGCTGCCCCTTGTGTCTGCACACCAGGAGCTGGACCAGCCTCCAGATAGCCCAGAGATGAGGCAAAGGTACAATTCACCTGTAGTAGATGTGTGGGCTGGGCTCAGGGACTTTGTGTGTCTAGACAGAAGGACAGGTCCAGGACAGCAGAGATGCGTTCAGCCAGAGAGCATTTCCTGGGAGCCCCACCCCGGTCCTCCCTTGCACTGTCCTTCCCTCAGGACACGCTGCTTCCAAGTGCTGCCTCTGGCCTTGCTGGTCAGGTTCGAGTGCCATCTGCTCCCACCCAGATGGAGGTAGTGGGGAGGGCAGACTCTTTCTTCCCATGGCTGCTGCCCCCAGCTCCCTCTCTCTGTCTCTGTCTCTCTCTGTCTCTCTCTGTCTGTGTCTCTGTCTCTCTCTGTCTCTGTCTCT
>NW_026057586.1:35153729-35258201 GCF_023721935.1 Panthera uncia | reverse complement strand
TCTGTCTCTCTCTGTCTGTGTCTCTGTCTCTCTCTGTCTCTGTCTCTGTCTCTCTCTCTCTCTCACACACACAGCCCTGTACTTTCAGCTTTCTTCAAGGGCAGCTCGGTGCTCAGGGCTACCTTCTGGGGAGCCCAGAAACCCCAACCCCCTCTTCTTCCGGTCTCCCAGGGGAATCTGTGGGCAGAATGTGAGAAAATGCCACAGATGGCCCAGCCGTGCATCCAGGAAAGCAGCGAGGTCTCTGGGGGACACAGTCTCACTTAGTGTCCCACTCAATTAGGCTGCCCACAACCACATGTGTGCAGAACCCTTCCTTCCCATAGACTTTTCCCACACTCCTCTACACCCTGGCCAGAGCTCCTCAAAAAGACCCCCATACTCACACACACCGGCAGAGAACTGTTGGAGTGCCCACCCAGGGAGTTGGACCCATCTTGTCTGCTGTTTTTTACATGCACTTGGTAGAAACTCTAGTCATAGATACACACACAATCCGTCACTTAAAAACTGGCT
Organism: Panthera uncia; assembly: GCF_023721935.1. Taxonomy (NCBI): domain Eukaryota; kingdom Metazoa; phylum Chordata; class Mammalia; order Carnivora; family Felidae; genus Panthera; species Panthera uncia. Next base: position 35,257,685 of record NW_026057586.1, on the reverse strand, counting down.
CACCTTACCTGTTCCAGCCCACATATGCCTGCATACACTCAGCTCTTATGAGCACATACATCCACCCATATCTTTGCCTGTGCTTCACCAGTTGACACTACGGCGTGCTTATAGGGAGGTAGTGTGCGTGCCTGTGCACACACCACACACACACACACACACACACATGCACACACACACATGGACTCTTCTCACAGCAGCTGCAATGAGGGCTGCAGATGATTCTGGAGCTCTGCTCAGACCCAGAGCCTTAGGATGGGGGCAGGGGTACTTCTCACATGAGTTACCTTTGGTTTGAAAGAAAGGGTGGGGCTCACCTGGATGGAAAATCCCAGAATGAGGGAGTTTTGCATTCTTGGCGGTACGGTGAGAGAGTCCTACCCGCATCCTCCCTTTTTTTCTAGAACCAGGGCAAGACACACAGCTCTCCTACCCCTGACACATGCATATGAACCACACAGCACCACACACACACACACACACACACACATACACAAGAAACTCACAAGACACAGCCTACATGCAAAACATAAGGAGACAACGTGCAAGCACACGGCATGCCTCTAACAGACACACCACACGCCTGAAGCACAATCCACACGGTGGTCACTCACAGCCCTCTCTCTGCCACCGTTCCCCAGAGGTGCCAGCCTCACTCCTCACAGCCTGTCAGCACAGCATGTACACGGGGGTGGGGGGGGGTAGGGAAAAACACATCCACTGCCTCCGATGGCAACCCATAGTGAACCCAGGACGTATGGCGCAAGTCTGTGCATGGCAAAGGCGGCTTGCCTCTCGTCCCGAGAAAGCTTCACCTTCCAAGTGGTCTGTTCATCCTGCCAGTGGTGAAAATTTAGTGAATTCATTCCCAGATCCTCAGGATTTTATTCTAAAGGAAAGAAAACCATGGGTTTCCCATTCTCTGCTGAGCTACCTGCCACCGCTAACCCTTTTCTCACCGTGTGTGTGTGTGTGTGTGTGTGTGTGTGTTCTCCTAGCACAGCTGTACAGGGCCACTTTCTGTGCCAAGCCTGAGCCAAGTGTAACCCCATGGATGACAGGAGTCCTGCAGGCTGAGAGCAGGCTCGGGTGGACACCAGAGGACTTGGTGTGCAGACATCAGCCCTTGCTCTGAGCCACAAGGCAAGGCAGCCTGTGCACCCACGTCCGGGACAGACTGGCTGTAAACCTACAACGCTCCTCTCTTCCCGGTTACTCTTTCCTTTTCCTGAGGCACCTCTTCTGCTCACAGGCCTGGCCACAGCCAATGCATGGGACTAGGTGGCCCTTGGAAGGCCTGCCCCTAATTCCTCCAGAACCTACCTTTGGTCTTGGTCAGATGAGCAGAAATTTGGCAAGGATCGTGTGGGTTGATGCAGAGGGGAGAATGCACAGAGCATTCTTAGCAAATGCCTTCTGTGCATTTGTTGATGTCTAATGAGAATTTGGCCTTGGCCTTTACGGGCTTCCTGGGCCACACAGGTGTGAGTGAGAGGACTTTTGGCCTTTGGCCTGGGGCTGAAAGGTGAGTTGAGGGGCCCAGTGTGCCTACTCTCTGACTCCAAGCAGGACCCTTGTCCCCCCCCCCCCCCAACCCTGCTCCTTTTCTCTAAACCAGCTGGTTTTACTTCTCCTGCTGGAGTTATATAGCAAAATTGTGTCTGTGGTTAATTCAGCCTTATTGCAGAGTGGTGTGTGAGTGTGTGCACGTCTATGAGAGTATGTGCATCTATGTTTGTGTGTGTATCTCTGCATGCCGATGTGTGTGTTCGTATGTTTCTATATGTCTCTGTCTGTGAAATCTGTGTGTGCATTTGTATTATCTGTGTTTTTGAGAGTGTATGTGTTTGTGTATATGGGTATCTCTGTGAACGTCCATACATGAGTGTGCTCCTATGTGTGTCTACGAGTGTGTATTTATTTGTGAGTGTATCTATATGTGTCTGTGTATATGTGCATCTGTAGAGGGCGTTTCAGTTACCTCTGAAATGTGTACGTGCGTGTGTGTGTTTTCAGAGCCATAGAGGCAACGTGGAAGGGTTTAAAAAAAACCTCAGTCTGTCATGTCTCAGGGCCTCAGTTTCCCCATCTGTAAAAGGAAGGAGATGTAAGAGATGATCGTTATTTACTTCTGTAAAGGGAGCTGCAACCATGGAAACGTGGTGGGCTTGGAAACACAACAAATTTGGGAACAAATCCTGTGTCTCTGCATCTCCCTAGCACATAACCTGGGTTGAGTTACTGCCCTTAGAGCTTCCGTTCCCTTGGCATTCAAACGGGCACAGTGACATCTCTGTCGCAGTTTTGTCACGAGGATTTGATGAGATAAAATAAGCGAGAGCCCTGTGTGTGTGCCGTGTGGTAGGTGCTTGGTCAGTACTCCCTCCCGTCCACCCTTGAGCCCTGATGTCATCCTGTCGTCCTATTTCTAAGACACCAGGACTGTCAGAGCTCCCTGTGGTCTGATGGGGGTGCTGGCACTTAACACATGACAGTGACCCCAGAGATTTTTAACTTTTTCACCACATTTTCCCTCATCTCAGCTCATTCCATCCACACAGTGACCCTAAGAGATGGGATGAGCAGGTGTCATTGCAGTGATTTAGGAGAAGAGGAAGCTGAGACGCTGAGTGAGGAGGCAGGGTGGGGCAGGGACCCAGGGGTCCAGCTCCCGGTGCAGCACGTCCTTGGTGTACCAGCCACCTCTGCAGCCGGCAGCATGCAGAGCACTAAGAGCTGCCGCTTCCGGGGGTCCCTGCGATGACGGAGGCCTCTCTTGAACCATCAGGCCAAAATCAGAGAGGCCCGCCCATGGCCCCTAGGTGCGCGCAGGCCATTGTCTGAATAGATCTGTAGAACTGGCCTTTTGCACAGAAATTTCGGGCCTGCCTTCAGGAACGGTGGCTGGTCATTCCCACAGCTGGCTCTGATCTGCTTGCAGAAGCAGGTTTCTTTTCCCCCGAAAAGTCAATGGAGTGGAGGCCCAAAGTCAGATTCCTCAGCCTCATCACCCACTTTACTTACAAGATTTTGACCCTAAGTGATGCTTGCTGGTTTCTTAAATCAAAACCGCTATAGAGCAGTGTGGCCTGGCTCCCTGAAGAATAAGGGAAAAGATGGCCCGATGCTACTGAATGAGCCCAGTATCTTGAGGTGATGTCTCGGAAGGGGATACACTCAGTTTCACATTTAACTTTGGGCAGGCATGAGGGGGAAGAGCCCCAAACCAGTCATTTCTTAAATTATGCTTGCCTTTTAGCCAAGGGCCTCAGGAGTCTGCCTAGCTGGTCTGCCGCCAGGTCTCTGCCCCCTCTGATTCGCCCGTGCCCCCTTCCCCGCCTTGCCAGCACTGGTTCTGAGCCTAAGCTGCTCGGCTGTATCCTGGCAGGATACAGGATTTGACCAGATTGTAATTTTCCTTCATGATTCCTTTTCCATCTTTTTTTTTCATAAAAAAGGTATCAGCTATACCTGGCTGCCATAGGGGTACAAAAGTGGTAATAGAAAAGAAAGCACTTTACTGGTTAAATGCTATATAAATGGAAGGCATACTATAATATAAACGAAATATATAATTTAGCATCTATGATACGGTATATAAGATGCACGATTTGACTTTAAATGGCCCAAACATGTTGGTACCTAGGTTACATAGGTACAGTGTAACCTATGACTTAATTTGTTTCATGGCATGTGCCGTAATCCATAGGATTACATAATATCTTATGACATATCATATTCCTTGCACGGAGAAAAGTAGGATCAGAATCAGTTGACATTAGGCTATTTTGGCATTCGAAACACCAGCCCCAGATTTGTGATTATAACCACTAAAGCTGGGAGGGAGAAAATGAAAAGTAGGAAGAGGGAAGAAATCTCTATGGCCAGCGATGGGGCCCACTGGGCAGGGGCGGGGGTGGGGGGGCCTGAGAAAGCAGAAACTCTAGGCATAGGTCTGGGGAAAGGGAGCAGCAGGGGGAGGGTCCTCTCAGGAGGAGGTGTACGAGTAGCGCTAGGCAGTGATTGTTGCTACTATTTGTGAAGCCAGATGAGGAACTATAGGGCTGGCGGTGGCCCCTGTGTCTGCTGATTAGCTGGAGATTATATTGATGATGTAATAAAAATTCACTTTGTCTATTAAGTTTCACCAGAACAATCAGGAGAGATTAGATAAAAATCAGAGGAAATGAATAACAGAAGGGAGGAGGAAAGCCATGAGCCTTACTCCCTGCCATGGTCCCCGTCTGTCTCCCCTTTTTCCTGCCTCCAACGGGGCATGAATGAAGATGCCCTCACCCCAGCACCCAGGCAAAACTAGATAGAAATGTATGTCCTCGAGCTAGGCCGTTCTTGGGGAGAGCCTCACACTCAGCTATGACAATGGTTTAAGTTTACGGACCACGTTTAATATTTGATTAGACCTTTGTCGAGGCAGCCCCTGGGTAGGGAATGAGCAGGGTGACCACCCCTTCGGCTCTCTGGGTGCCCCTTGCCCTGCAGCATCCCCTGGCGATGCAGCTTTAAGCCAAGCAGGCCCATGCCCTTCTGAGTAGCCAGGGGCCTCCCAGCCTCATGGTGACTCCCTCTAGCCTGGCCTGTGCCCAGATCCCCCCAGTAGAGATGTTTCTTATGGTTACAGACCAGGCTTTAAAAGGTCCCTCCACGAGGCACATGTCACCGGAGATGGTAACACATTAATGTCCATTAGCCACCAGGGACACATCTGCCCAGTTTGATTTGTCAGATCAGCAGGGGGCAGGACTTGGAAAGGATGGGGAAAGGAGGTCAGTTTGGGTTGGGAGCCCTTATCCCAGGAAGGCGGGAAGGCCTGGGAGCACTGGGGCTTGGGGTGTGTGGCCTGGGGGTGTTAGAGGAGAGAGTAGAGGAGGCTTCCACATCCCTGCCAGGAGTGGAGTCGTGCACTTACTTCAGCCCCACGACCAAGTCCAGTTCTGCTCTCCCTCTGAGACCCCCCACCCCTGGAGTCAGGAAGATGCCAGGAGTCAAGGTCTATAAGAGGAGAGTTTGCCTCCCCTAAAAATTCGGCTACAACACTCCTGCGTCTGGGGCCCCAAAGGCCACCTCATTATTCCTGCTCCTCTGGGCTGGATTTCTCTCCCGGGGATGGAGAGGCACCCTGATTGCTCCCCTGCAGTAAATGGGCTGCACCGAGGTCCTGGAACCCTCAACCACACTGGAAGCAGTTCTTCCTGGGATCTACCAAGATGCCTCCCACTGCGAGACCATTGTCACCCCAGGAAACATTGCTCCCTGACTTTATCCCCCGCCTCCCTGCCTGGCTGCTTCCAGCCATTCTAGGGGTAGGCACAGAAGAAAGGTGGAGGGCAGGAGAAGATTCTACCTTCCAGAACCCCATAGTTTATCTCTGGGACATTCAGCCAAGTGAGCCTGGGGGACAATCTGGCTGCTTGCCTTGGTGAGAGGGAACATGGCCACAGGTTTGTTTTTTTTTTTAATTTTTTTTTTAATGTTTATTTTTGAGACAGAGAGAGACAGAGCATGAACAGGGGAGGGTCAGAGAGAGGGAGACACAGAATCTGAAACAGGCTCCAGGCTCTGAGCTGTCAGCACAGAGCCCGACGCGGGGCTCGAACGCACAGACCGTGAGATCATGACCTGAGCCGAAGTCGGCCACTTAACCGACTGAGCCACCCAGGCGCCCCATGGTTTCCTGACATGGCCACAGGTTCAAATATTCTGTGAGTAATTTCTCAGCCCAAGTGGGCTGTTGTTGGGACAGCTGAAGGACACTGCAGCCTCAAGGCAGGTGAGGCCAGCCCTCGCACGTTCTGTGGGTGTCACTAACTTCCTGGGCCAGGACTGTCACCTCTTCATCTGCTCCTGATCCCCACTGCTTCTCCCTCAGCCAGACTGGTGGTGGGTCCAGATTTATTTAAAGTGAGAAAGTCCTTTGTCCACTGGCCTGAGAATGAGACTTAGCTGCAGTGGGACAGAAACAAAATGTCACGGAACAAAATGAAGCAAAGCAATGGGGCCCGTCTGCAATCCAGCCTCCCCCCTCTGTCTTATTCCCGTGTGCCAGCCTTGGTTTCTGCCATCCTCTTGTCACCTGGGCACCCAGGATCAAGCTCCCCTGGGCAGGAAGCCTGTACTCTTATCTGATTACTTCTTTTTGGGGGGCTCCTGCACAGGACATTTGTATTGGGTACTTTCTTCTTTGTGGATTTGCCGTCCTCTGTCACGCCCGGTTACTTGGTGGTGGTGAGGGTGGGTCCCCACCTTCCAAGGAGAGGGCTCGACTTTCAGAGTCCCTGAGTTGCATGTTAATCTGTGCCTCCTAGAGGGAGGCCTGTATCTGCCCCATGAGACCAAGGGCTTCCCAGTGGGGGACATGGTGTGTGTCCCCACCAGACTGGAATGCCTTACATGTTACAGGAGCCTGCCTCTGCCCCATGGGGAGACATCTGGGGGGTGTCACAGAGACCAACTGCAGTTGGGTGGATGACACCACTGCTCTTGCCCCAGCAGGCTCCTCCTCTTGCATCGTCTGGCTTTGGGGACCCTCTCCTCCTTGCTACATGGCTACTGCCGTGGGCCAGACTTTTAAGCACCGGCTCAGCTGAGACAGTTCAGAACGTTCAGGGTTAATGAATGCTTGCAGAGAAACTTGAGAAACGAACTAAGGCCATGGGGGACACTGTGAGGGGCAGATAGGGGTCTTACGCCAAAAGGAGTAGGAGTCTGGCTGCCCCCCTGGGCTCCAGGTCCTTGGGTGTGGCCTGGGGCTCTGCTCCCCCCCCCCCCCCTTCCCCCTCCCCCCCTTTGCTATCCCAACCCCCATCTGCCAAGTGACCACTCATTGCAGCCAAAGGGCAGGCTTTCTCTGCACTGAGACACCACCCTGTAATTCGCACCCCCTCCTCTCTTTAGGGACCCACTCAGCTGCGCAGTCCTGGGCCTCACCCTTTCCTTCTCATTCCAGTGGATTTTCAAACTTGCTCAACACAATGACAACAGAATGGACTCTAAAGTAAAATTGACTCTAAAATAAATCTAATAGTTTACTTATTGAAATAATTAAGACAAGTGTAAAGAAGGTCTTATTTTTCAATAAAAAAGATTTTTTTTATTGGGGAAAAAAATGATGTGTGGACATAAGCCAGTACCTCTGTTCTGCTCTGTATCTCTCTCACTCTCGTGACCAACGTGACTGAGGTCCCAGCCTCCACTGGACCTGGGTGGCCCATGGGCCAGTGGATGCCTAGTTGACGGGTCCTCCACCCAGGTCTACTTCATCAGGCACAGGGTTGAGTGTGCAGGCCTGTGTGTGTGTGTGTCCTGTGGGGGCATTTGCGAAAGTTGAGGGATAGAGTGATTTGGATTTGGACCTGTTACAGTCCTAAGTATGGAAAAGATTCTGGTGCCCAATGTATGGAATGAAGAATAAAACCCATACTAAACTTTAAACTAAGTGTTTTGTTTTGAAATGGAGCAAACTTCACATTCATGTTGAAACTACAATACTTTCTGGATTTTCTGAGTCTCCCGTCTCATTTTGGGTGGCTGTTTTGCTGCTGCCCCAGGCCCAGGCCCAGGCCCAGTGAAGGGCCTGGCCCAGGGTCTCACGCCGCCCACTGGAGCAGGGGGCTCCCATGCGCAAGAGGAGCGGCCCACCCTCACCCTGTGAGGTGCCAGGAGAGGGGCGAGGTACGGGTTTGCCCTGCAGCTCCTCCACGGCGAGCCTGGCAGTGACAGGAGCAGCCGCTTCCTCGTCAGGGGCCCCGCACTGGAGAGCAGGAAGTTCTCCCTCTCACCGTCAGATGGCAGGCAGCCGCTGGTGGAGAGGGGAGCATTCCCGCACTCACAGTAGGTAGGGGAAGGGTCTAGAGGAGGGGCCTGGCTTCTGGGCTCTTTGCTGTTCTTCTAGAGCTCCTTAGATCCAGGTCTTGGGTCCAGAAGGGATGCGGCACCGTGGACAGAGGACGAGCTCGGGCTCCGGGACCTGTCCTCATCATGCTCCCGCTGTGGCTGCACCCAGCCTGGGCCGTGTTGGAAACAAGTCTGGACATCTGGGTGCTGACCTGGGTGGTCTGGGGGCCGTGCCTCTGCTAGGAAAGCTGGGCCCTTAGCACTGGGGAGGAGCACAGAGACCAGCCAAAGCCCTTGGCCGGAGGGCTGGGTGTCAGAAGTCTGAGTGTGTCTATAGCCAGGGAAGGGGAGGCAGGTCAGAGGAGGATAGATGTGGCTTGTTGGCTGAGGCTCCAAATTCCCTATAGGAAGGGGTGTATCCAGTCCTTAGAACCTGCATCTCCCATTCCAGCCAAGGAAGCCACTTCCTCACCCTCCTTTACAGTCAAAGCCATCTTTTCAAGGTCCATCTCCTATCGTCTATCACGAACTAACCATGGGCCTGGCCTCTAAGGCAGGCTCCCTTCCAGCTGCCTCCACAGGCTCTGGGAACAGAGAAGAGGAATGATCCAAAAGCTTATTGGGCTTTCCCTGCCAGCCCTGTTCCCTTTCTTCCTCTCTCAGGAGGCCCCAGCCACTGGGATTTTCTCCTTTCCTCTCCTCCCTTTCAGATGTTGCCCAGGGCTGCCAAGGAAGATCAAGGACATCCCGAGCTGGGGCTCTGGCAGGCAAGGGGATGAGGGGTCAGGGGCATACTTGAAGGGAATCCCAAGGCCAAGGATGCAATGGCTTCCCCCTTCCTTCCCACTCATTGTGACTGGAGGTGAGCTTTAGGGAGCAATGGCTTTCCAAAGTCCAGAACACTGTTGACCCCACCAGACTCTGAGTCCCTGGCTCTGCTGGTCCCAAGAACCCAATCTTGGTGACTGATTTGTTTGGATGCCTTTTTTCCTGGGAACTCGAAGTTGCATAGTGCACACTGGCAACTCCCGGGGCTGGTATCCCACCACATAACTGGGGATATTGCTTCAGGCTCATGACACCCCTTGGAGATAGACCTCTTCACACAGCGGGTGCAAGGATGCTCTCTGTGCCTCATCCGGTGAGACAAAGCCAAGCCAAGTATTGATTTGACAGAAAGATATGGATATGTTGGGTGGATAATGGTTAGGGGATCCTATTTCTTTCTTTTCCTGTTCAGAGAACACCTCTCCTCCGCCTCACCCCGCTGGAAAGCAGAGGCCGGATGAGGGAGAGTGTTCTCATCGGTCACCCAGGGACACCTCCATTCCCCCTGGGCTCCTTCCAGGAGTTCAAGACCATGGAGCCTCTGGGAACAAGGTCCCCCTCTCCCACCATGGCAAGCACTACCAACATCTTCACCTCTCCGTATATTCTTAGAACCAGTCAATATGATTAATTTTACATGGGTATAATTTCCTGCTGCTGCCGCAGAGCCCTCCCAGCCTCACCCATCAGCAGCGACATGATACAGTTTCTGGTTATATTGGTCAACCAAGATATTGATATTATTAATAATGGATATCTATATGCTGACCTTTGTCCACACAACTGAATCACTCTGGGCTGGCTGTCACATTTCTTTAAGAGCTATTGATAAGCCCATTACTGGAAGGGCATGTACAATCTTAGGTGTGTGCTTTTCACTCACCTTCAAGCATCTCCTGTGAGAATCTACCCTTGTTAGATGAGCCGGTGTGGGTACGGCAGTGTGTGCAAGAAAAAGTCTGCATGCATGTGCTTGTGCGATGAGTATATATATGTGTGCATGCACATGTGTATGTGAATATGCATGTAAGTGTGTGTATGAATGTGTGTGTGAGTCTGTCTTGAACACTGGCCCTTTTAGAGCTGATCAAATAGTCAATTAGAGCATTATAGGGAGGTAGCAGAATCAGAGAGTTCCTACAAATACACTGTGATGTAGTGTTTGATCTTTGGATGCCTCTTGTCTCCTAGGACTTGCGCAGGAGGCTTGGCTTTATAAGGATATTATTAGGTTGATGCCTCGTTCTCTCAATGTACCTGCCAGGCAAGAGGCAACACTCGCTGCAAGCAGTCTGGCCAGAACCAGCACGGGGAGGTGTGCTGAAGGCTTTGCTGCAGGCTTGACTTTAGGGGCATGCTGCTTCCAGCCTCAGTCTCTTTATCTGAGCAGTGGCAGCAATAGGTCAGGATCCACTTTCTTAAGGCAGAGAGAGGAGTCTGACTCAGTTCGGCCTCTCAACCTTCTGTGTTGAAACTCCTGATCAGAGGAATGCTTGACACTCCTTGTTATTTATTACGCATTGGGAGTGTGGCCCCTTGCCCATCAGAAGGGTTCTGTGGTAGAACGCATGGTTTGTGTGCTCATGTGTGTCACGACAGGCACACATATCTCATTGCTACGTCTGTCTATGATTGCTGTTACTTCTACCTGCATGGACAGTGGTGTCAGGGACAGTGCCTCTATCAGATCAGTCTACAGTAATCTGTTCCTGTTTGGACTCCGACACGCTCACTTGTCAGGGGAGCCCCTCACATGCCCCTGTAAAGGGAAGCTGGCTAGCTAGAGAGATCTTTTGGATCCTCAGACATAGTGTATGAATAAACCAGACATGGATTAATTAGGTGTGACTGCATCATTAAATTAGAATAATGAACAAACAGCCACGTATGGCATTCAAATTTGCCTAGAACGACTCCAAGGGTTGCTTTCAAGTAAGTCACCTGTCAGTTTGTAGGTTTTGGGGACTCTGGAGAGTGAGGTTCCCATCCTATCCTGAGAAGTGAATTCTTTAGGCACCACCTACTCCAGGCAAGGACAATCCTTCAACGGGCACCCAGACTCCACAACCAAATCCAAACAATGGCTTGGTTCGATACAGCATCATCTATGCACGCTTCAGCTGCGAGCATTTCTCAGAGTGAAATACGACAGTAGCACAGGTGCTCAAGAGACAGGAGGGAGAAGTTAAGAGGTGTGAGCAGCGGATGTGAAATGCATCGATCCTGTAATATTTATGTGGATGTGCACATCGTCGCTTGTGCATGTGCACGCGCACGCGCTCATACACACACACACACACACACACACACACACACACACACCTTTTGCATTTCCATGAATTCCTTTTTCTTCTGTTGACACTCCCCATTTCAGCCAGATAAATGTGAAGGGGAACCCAGTCTCAGTTGTGTAATTTTAGAAACAGCTGCAGAATGGCAGCCCCCTGCCCTCTGCAGACAACACCCCTCAAAATCCCTGTCCTAGGACACAGAGGCTGTGCAGCAAGAACCATTCATTTTAACAAAGAGGAAGAAGGCAACAGCTAAGAGGGAAGAAAATGGGAAGGAAACTCACTAGCCTCACTGGAGAGCCCTGGGATAGCCTAATTCACAGGGGGCTTTGTTAGTAAGATCTGTTAAGTATCTAGAAACCTTTGATCTGGAGCTGCTTTTAACAAAGGTGATAATTAATTAAAGCAGAGTGTTTGCAATAAAGTAACATTGCGGTCAGTTTATGCGCTGTCCAGAGCCGGCCTTCGGAAGTCTCTGTCAATTAAACTCTTGTTGGAGGCCAGCTCATTATCAATTATTTTCCCTGAGCTTTGATCAATATTTTTGGCTGTTCTGTCCTCACAGAGCCAGAACTACGTCTGTCTCCATGAGGGCACCCATTTATTTACATCTTGCAGATGGCCATGTAGGATTTGTTCCTGAGCTGAGCTGCTGGGGATCGCTCAGTTTGAGAGCTTCGGTCAGCTAATGCTGGAGGGGAGATACAAGGGAGGATAAGAGAAACCAAATATGGAGCAAGTAAAAGGGGAGAAGGCCTGTGAGCATATGGTCTAGAAAACACCCCCTTCTACTTCCAAAGGGACTTGGAAAGGAGGACAGTTACCCTGGGGCTGCCCACCTGGCTTCCTAGTTGGTTCCTGCAAGGCTGAGTCTCAGGCTTTATACCCATCCAGGGGCTACTGGGAACAGGATGAGTAGGGACAAGGAAGCCCCTAGGGCAGGCACCACAACTCTGGAAATTCCTCTGTCATCATTTCTACCCTTATCATTGTCTTTTTGTCCTGGCATTTCGAACCGCACTCTATGTTGCCAGGTGGAACTTGGATTTTTCTCTTTAGGCCCCACCTTGCAGTTTGTGAGGATGTCTTAATGGCAAGGAGAAGAAGGAAAAGAGGGAGATGAAGACTGATAGCCAGAGGGTTACAACTAAGTTGGGGGGCTCTGTTCCCCTCCCCTAGGCTATTTAGGTAGGATTAGACGAGGATTAGACACTTTTTGTGATTCTTGGAGAGTCTGTGTATTTAAGAAGGCAAAGGTAGAGGTGATGAACTTGCTTCTCTAGTTGTGGAGACACCAAAAGGAAGGCGTCCTGGTCCCTGCCACACCCTCCTTGCATGGAGGGAAAATGCAGCACTCTGCTTGGAGGGGCTAGCTTGACTGCCTTGATCAAGTCCTGTGTGTGTGTGTGTGTGTGTGTGTGTGTGTGTAAACACTACAAGAGAAAAAAAAAAAGCAGTTGCCAGGGGGCAGCAGGTGACATAGGAAATACAGTGAGTGGAGGGAATTATCTCTGCAGAGAGCTGGGTTCTGTGGCTGGCTACTCAGATCACAGATAGAAGGTCATTTCTACAATGAGTCCATAGGTGAGCAGAAGCAGGCAAGCATCAGAAGGATGATGAGTCGGGGGGAGATGGAACCTTCTTTTAAACCTGGACTTTTGGGTGGGGATATGAGGCAGACAAACAAGAGCACACCACCACACTGGCACTTAGATCATGGATAAAATCCAAGCTAGGAGTTCCGAGGTGCAGCATGTATGTAAGCACAAGGACGGACGGTGTTGTTCTCTCCACCTTCTCTCCTTTTCTCCATCAACCATCTCCCTGATCACGCATACTGCCTTGCAAGATGAACCTACCCCTAACATCATTCCATTTGCATTTATCATCTTTTCCTGGACGCACACACGCACACATACATACACACATGTAAACAGAAGTTCACACACACATGCTCACACCAACACCCACATGGGCTGTGGCATCTTCCCTCCCCCAACCCTCGGGGATCCACAGATGCACACAGATTTTCACACCCTTTAGCACTTCCCTCTGTGTGTCACATGGGATTTCCCTTCCAAGTTCAGAAACATTGCGCTTCAGCCACTGTCAACCAGCACTCCCAGCTTCCGGCTGGCATCTGGGCCCTACGACTTTCAGTTTCCCTTTTGCTCTGCTAATGATTTTGGGCCTCATTTTCTATGACTTCTCCCTCTCTTCTATAGCCTGCCCTCTGCAAGTCCCCTTCGAAGAGATCCTTCCTGGGTCAGTTTGGAAACAGACTACCTTGTGATGATGTGAAAGGTGTGAGCTGTGCCACATTTCCCCCAAAAGCATCCGAGGCAAGTGAGACCAGCTGTTTTCTCAGTTAAGTATCTTCTCAGGCATCACTTAGAAGCCCCTCTCCCATCCTGGTATGTAAATAATAATAATGAGGATTATCATGCTAATAATAGTGAGAAGGATGGCCATAGTCAAGTCCCCGGAGTGTGGCATGATCACTGGGCATCAGGAGTGCCTCTGGAAACTAGCTCTTCGAAAACACACTCACAACTTTACAATATGCCTACATTATGGGGGCACACATCTATGGCATACCTTTTTGTAATTGTGTTCCTCTGGGTTGTTTTCAAGCTGTGACTTTACTCAAGAAAAGCCTTTCTTTTTGTTTTCTTTTGTTTTGTGTTTGAGAAGCCACAAACATTCAGCCAACTGGAGCAGGTGGAGAGAGTGGAAGTAAGCCAAGGGGGTTCTTTCAACCCAATCTAGAATTCCCATTAAAGCTGAGGGGGGAAAAGAGTGTTAACATCTCCCTGTTGAATTGAAGTGGAATCTAGGCCAGCCCTGGCTCCCATATGTGTGGGATGCGCTTAGTCATGCTTGTACATGGATACATATACGTGCACATGTGCATATTATCTGTGCGTTGATTCTGAAGAAGTCTCTTCAAAAGATAAATAAAATTATGTAAAGCAGCAAATAACCACCAGTCTCTTCAATAAATCAAATATTTCCCAATAATGTTTTTCTTTGCTCCTAAATAGAATACTTACAAACATCTGGGATTTGAGATTTTTTTTTATGGGGGCTGTTACTTTGGTTTACTTTAGTTTTGCAATGATTACTATTGCTTATTTTCTTTAGTGAAATTTTTTTAATGTTTTTCTTATCTCATTTTCCATACCTCTTTCTCACAAGGCAAATCTTTCTTTTAAAAACTATAGGTGTGTGCCCAGTCATTCTACGAGTGTCTTTCCCGGGACAGACTGAATTTTTATTTTTCAAAGTAAATTTTTTTTAAAAGTTCATCTGAATTGAGCTGATGCCCATGCTGATACTTCAGCTTCACTGTCTCTTAGACTCATTTGAAAACAGAAATCAGATAGAGCCTCACTGGCTTTAATTCACCTACCTAAGGAAAAAAACAAGGAGCCCTCCCGGCTAAAGTCAAGCAGTGGAAACTTGATGTTCTGAAAATGGCTACATCTTAAATGAAAACATAAGGCACAGTTTTATGAAGATAGTCAAGAATCACCAAAACAATCATGACACTTGCTATTTCCCTTTCTCCCAGCTGCACCCCAAATCAAGGGGCTTCAGGTACTTCCTTGTCAGGTACCGCTGAAATGAGAGGTTGTGTATCGGGTGATGAGTATATTTTTAAATGAAATACTCTCCAGAGCTCAGTCCACAGAAGGTTCTATTACTCTGTCCCCACCCTCCCTCTGGATGTAGTGTGAAAGTATGAGGGGCTGAAGTCCCTGCAGCTGTGGATCCTGGGTTGGGAGCACCCTGGGGCTGCCAGTAGACTAGGTTTTCCTCCATGCAGTAGGGGGAAATCTCAATGCAGAGTGGTTACCCAGGCACAGATTTGTTCTGACTGGTTAACAAGAGGGACTGTGATATGGACTTGGCTGTTTAGATTAAAATGCATCGCAGGCTCTGGGAACAAGCACACATCAGTAGTAAAGGCTGTTTAAACCTTTGGGGACAGCCTTATGTTTAGATTACATTAATTCATAAATATTATACTAAATACCACTTAAATTGGACTTAAATGACTTCAAAGATAATGCATTATAATATGGCTATCCAGAGAGCACTAGTCTTTATGTCTCCCAGTAACTCAGTCTTTGCTGCCTTCTATCCTGCTAGACAAGACCAAAGTTATGAATGGATTGCTGGCTTGTTCATGTGTGATCCACCGACTGCGTATGTGTGTGTGTTAGCAGGCATGGGAATGCGTGTGTATGTATTTTCAGTCACTGCTGTTTGTTCTCCAGGAAATAAAAAGAAGAAAAGAGAAATAAATGTAAAGTGAGAGAAGGAAAGAATTAGACTAGTGGGTGACCTCTTCCCTTCCCCAAGGGAGAAAAATTCTATAGGAAGGGGCCAAATTGGTCCTCAGCTCACTTGTGCTGCTATCTGGGGAGTTTGCCTGTCTCCTCTTTAATCAATAGTACAATGTCTTTCTCTTTGGAGCCTGGAAAAAACAATCTTTCTCAAAGTGCTTCTAATGGGGGCAGAAAAGAAGACACTGAGTTAGCCGGGAGAGTTTGCATTGAACTAGGTTTTCTTCTTTGGGTGTTATTTCTTTGAATTGTAATTCTGGGCTTTTTTTCTTCCTTTCTCTCTCTGCCTAGCACCCAGATCTTCCCCACCCCTGCCCAAGTGTTTTCTAGTCTCCAGGGGGTGGATTTACCTTTACAGTAATTACCCCAGTCCACAACTGCTATTTGCTGCCTCCCCAGCCCAACAGCCTTTCTCTGATACGGCTGGGTTTGCTCCACAACACCCACCCACTCCCTCCTCCACAGACTCCCAATTTGACTGGAGTAATTGCCTTTTAAGGTTCACTCTACGCATGGCAGGTATTCCATTAACCCTTAGAACTCCTTCCTTCTTTAGTTACCTGAAATGGCAGGTGGCAAACAAATGGATACCCACCTAAAATCTCATGCATTTAATTTAATTTTTACTTATTTTTCTCTTTCTTTCTTTTTCTCTTCTTTTTTCTTTCTTTCTTTTTCTTTGCCAATAACATGCATATGCCATCCACACTGGAGGCCAGTATCCTGTCATGTCTCTCAATTTTATACCAATATGATTCATTAGAAGTTAAAAATTCAAGAAGGGGAAAGAAAGAGCCACAAATATGCCCCGAAACCAGGCTTAACAAAGGCATGTTTCTATCCTTAGCCTCATGTTGTCAATTTAGAGTTGGGGAAAATCTAGAAGCCAAATGCAACCCTCATTCTTCAAGCCTCATCATGCTTTTTGACTTAACAGTAATTAATCACCAATGGCAAGCGAGTAATTTTTTAAGGTGGCCAGAGGCTTATTTTATCAGGATTAGCTAATAAATCAGGCTGTATCTCTGAAGGAGGAGTTCAAACTCTTCTAGGACTGAATAAACCAGACCTCAGAGAATGCTTCATTTATTCAGCTCTCCTGGAGCTTCCAGGCACTGTTAGAGACATTGTGGCCCAACCCTGCCTGTAAAAATCCAAGGGACAGAGAGGCAGGAAGTTTCATAGGGAAAAATATATATGCTTAGGCTATGAAGGGTGGGCTGCGACAATGAGACACCAAGCATGCCGGAGCCAACGGGCCTGCCTGCCACTGACTGAGCCAGTTTAGGGGAAGAATTATTTAGAAAACGAAGTTTTGCTTGTCCTAGAAATCCTGGCCAGATATGTGTATATAGTATATATATGATACATATGATAAAGCTATAACATAACCTTCTCTGGCTTCCTGATGCAAATGATGATAATTCTACTTCTTTGCTATAGTACAAGGGAGTCCAAATAACATCAAGAACATAGTGATGATACCAGCAAGGGATCGTGAGAAGAAACCAAGGAATATTGTTAAAGTTTATCTTCCTTGGAAATAAAGAAGTAAATAAAGTGCTCCAAACCCGGATCTCTTAAGAAGCTCAGCTCTTCACAACTGTCTTTTGCCTCTGGTGGGTTCTAAAATTTTTTTAACTTTAAAAATGTAAATCATCACAAGAACTGATCATTAAGATGGGCAAAGGATTTCCCTATTTATGCTTTTTAAATTTTCATTATTACTATTTTTAAATCTGGGGACATATTAGAATGACAAAGATTTGATACAAACCTTGATTAGCTTCTAGGGAGCTTGATTGGAAAGGGAAAAACTATAAAGATACGGTTGACTTGAGGTGGGGGGAAGGAAAGAAATATTATTTCAAAGACTGCCTCCCCATTTCACCTTTCCAGTCTCTCTTCTGATCAGACAGACATTTTCTCCATATTGGATAAAGGTTGGTTTGTCTCTCCATTACAGCCCCCACCCTCACCCCACCCCAGCAAACCCAGTATATTTCCATTCTGCTGTGTTTTTGTGCTACTCAACATGCCATTAACTTTAAGATTTACTCCTCAGCAGGCAAGCTGGAAGATGCTAAAGCCAATAAAAACTGCTCTCTGGGACTCCAACTATGAAGAGTTTGGAGCTCTGCTTAGTATTCGGATGAAGGGAGGGCTGGAGGAGGGAGGGAGGTTGTGATAGTGAAAACCACTGCTGCTTAGAGAGCCAGACAGCTCTGCGCTCTGCACCTAATGTGCCGGAGGATCAGCTCTGTTCATAGCCCATTTGTGGCCAAGGATGAGGCTGCTCTCTGTGTGTGGGTGGGTGTGCGTGTGCGTGTGTGTGTTTTCATCTTTAAAACCACCAGCTCTAACACAGCATCTTCAGTGGCTCTCCACACTACTGTTTATTAAAAACGGAACGTCCATACACATCCCTTACAACTTCCTTAGCTCGGTGCTCCTTCCCTGCCTGACGATCAATCTCTCTCAGAAAGCATTTAACTTGCCCACACAGCTCCATCCCGGATTAATCCCCACTGCACATCCTATACATTACTGTTAGGGAGCGGAGCACTGGGCTAATTTCGTCACCCACCAGCCACCCACACACGTTCTACAACTGAACACGTTTGGGGATCTGCCTTAAAGATAATAAAACAAGGAGAAAACAGGCAGGCTGCAGACATTTCTCATGACCACTTTCCTAAAAAGTTGCTGGGTTTTAATTCTTTGATTATTCTGTCTCCCCCTCCCCCAAGCACTCACTAGCAATGATTGCTTCAAGGGAGAGAAATAATGTACTATAAGCTCTCTGCATGGTGAGTTTGGGATAATTTAGGCTACACCCTTCAAAATGCATATCTTGCACACACAGATTTTTCCCCCAAAGCTCCGCTTTCCTGAGAAGGGGATCATTCAGGCTTCCCTGACCCTCCACTCCACCCAGGGGATGGCTGGTTCCTTGCTAATTCTTGCCTTAGGTTTTGTCCCTCCTTCCTTCAAACATCAAACACCCCCTCCCCCACCACTCACACCACAACCGGATTATTGAGGCACATAGCTCGACAGGGAGAGTTTACTGTTAAATTGATAGCGAAATAAAAATATCTCTCTGAATTTGTCACCTCTCTTCTTTTTAGACGGCTGCGCTCCTGCTACTCTGGCCCGGAGCGGAGAAGGAGGAGACCATCTCTTAATATTTTCAGCACCACGGCGATGGACAGCACCCTCGGTCCCTGGCCCGCTGAGCGCCCGCCAGTCTGCTCAGCGTCCCGGGCTCGGCCGGTGCAGCTGTCCCCGTCCCAGTCTTTCAAGTCGCTGCACCCAAAAATCCAAGCCCCGCTTCCCCTCGATCCTCTCTTTCTCTCCATATTCTGCTTCCGCTGCTCTCCCCACCGCACCGCTTCTATCAGCTCCTCGCCCAAAATCCAGCCTTGCCCCAGCGAACAGCTCCCCACGCACCCCAGTCCTGGTCTCCGCTGCCCGAGCGCCTCCCTCCTCGGCGTCCGCCCGAGGCTCCCTCTCGCGCCGTCTCCCGCTCGTCCGTCGCCGGCCGGCCGGCCGGCCCGCCCGCTCCTTCTCCCCGGCAAAGTTGGGAGGGAAAGGTGCACTCACCTTTGTGCATGCCTGTGAACCTGTCCTTCAGAACCGTAAGCTCGTAGATCTTGCCGAACTCCTCGAAGAGGGGCTTGAGGTCCTTCTCATCCAGGTTGCGGGGGATCTGCCCAATGAACAGCTTGATGGCATCGTGGTCCTTCATGGGAATGGTCGACGGGTTCCCCGGGCTGTGGCTTAATCCGTTCATGTGCCCGGCGCTGCCCGGGCTGCTGCCGAGCCCGTTGGTACTGAGGCTCGCGTTGTCAGCCTGTCCGTTTGCTAACGTGGCCATCTTTATATACATAGAGAAAATCTTCTTTCCTTTTATTCTTTCTCGCTCGCACTCTCTCTCGCTCTTCTCCCTCGCAAGCTCGCTCGCGCTCACACACGCACACGCATACACACACTCGGGTTCTCTCCCCCTCGGTTTCTCTACACCTCGCTCTCCTCTCGCTCTCTGCTCTCTCTCTTTCTCCTCTCTTCTCTCGCTCGCTCGCGCTCGCGCTCTCTCTCTCCTCTCCCCGCTCTCTCTCTCCCTCCCTCTCTCCTCTCTCTCCCTCTCTCTCTTTCTCTCTCTCTCTTTTGCGGTCTGATCTTTTTCTTTTCTTTTTTTCTTTCTTTTTCTTTTCTTTTTTTTTCTTTTTCTCTTTTTTTTCTTTTTCTTTCTTTCTTTTTTTTTTTTTTTTTACATTGAACAGACAGGATCTCTGTCCTTTCCGTTTAAACAGGCTGGACCGGTTCAAGTTCCGAGTCAGACCAGGGGTGGGGGCGACGAGTGAGCGCGCGCGGAGGAGGGGGGTGCGGGGCCCGGAGAGGGCGAGACGCGGGGGGGCTCCCGCGCGGCGGCGGGCGGCGGCCGGGAGCAGGACGGCGTGGGGCGGCGCCGGCCCCGCCGCGCCTCCCCCGTCGGCGGCCCCGGCGAGCGGCGGTGGTACAGTCCGAGACAGCCCCCGGCTATAAATAGCGCCAGGCGCATGGCTCTTCGGGAGGCGCTGAGATTCCGGGCCCGGCGGCCGCGGGGAGCGGGTGCCCGTTAGGAACGGGGCTGCTGGCCTCCTCTTTGCCTTTTGGGGGTTCTTTTTGTAATAGCAGCAGGTGCAACTTTTTGTATTTTTAAAACATTGATTTTCATTTTCGTGTGGGTATGTAGGGGGGCGTTATCCACCGAGCTGCGCTCTATTAGGGCGCCAGGCGGGCGAAGCAAAGGCAGGGATGGCGGGCGGGGCGGCGGCGAAGGCGGCGGCGGAGGTGGAATGGGCGCTTTTTTCTCCCATCTGGTTCCATTTATTTATTTATTTATTTATTTATTTATTTATTTATTTAGACTAGAAAAAGCGAGTCGGCTTGGAGGGAGTCCGCCCAGCGATCCGAGTGCGCATTGATCAGTGTCGAGAGAAAAAAAGCTACATAAATATATATTATGTGGATAAATCTGTAGACAAGAGCTCTCTCGCGCGCGCTCTCTTTCTCTCCGTGTCTCCCTGCTTTTTTCCTCCTCGAATCCCCAACCTGCCAGAGCAGCCCCAAATCTTCGCCCTCCCGCACGGCATCTGCCGCCACCCGAGCCACCTGGGAGGTCGGAACTGGGGGAGCAGTTGGGCCTCGCTGGGAGGGGGGGGGACGGGGCGTAGAGATCCGGGGCCCGATCCTCGTCCCAGCCCGCCTGCGAAGGCTGGAGGTGGGTGTTTCGGTCCCGGACGGCCTCCCCCGCCCGGAAGCGCGGCGGCTGGTCCGGCAAGCGGCTGGCGGGAGGAAGGTAGGGGCCGGGCGTCTCGGCCGGCTCGCCCGCCGTGGAAGGAGGCAGGGATCTGGGTGCCGTGCCGGGTCGCTGAGCCAGCGCGAGGGACCGGCTTGATTTGGCCCTCGTCTGCGTTACCGGTTCAAATTGAAATTTTTTCCTTAATTCACCATCAAAGAAATAAAGCCCCCGAATCGCTATCCGGACTGCGGCCGGACCCAGACTCGCGCGGCGTGCGCTGCCCCGCGGGCTTCGTTGGCGGCGCCTCCCTCTCCAGAAGTGCGAGGCTCGGAGTCGCGTCTGCGGGCTGGAGCCAAGGGTCCGGCCGCCCAGCCCGACTTTGCCGGGTTCCCCACCAGGCCCGCGGGGGCCAGAGCCTCGGCCGCGCAGGAGAGGGAGTGGCCGGCGCGGGAGCCGGGTCCAAGCAGCCCCGCCTCTGGGGGCGAATGCTGGTGGTGAACTTGGGTTGGGAGAGCAGATTTTCATTTTAATGATATTTACCTGCCCCGCATCCTCTCCCACATTTGCTTTTCCAGGGCAGCCTCTTCTCCATGGCTTCAGAAGCCGGGCAAATTAAAATAACGCGCCCGCTCCCCTGCGAGTTGCAGGGGCAAAGCTGCCGGCCTGACTCTGGCCGGACCCCCACCGGCCCCCTTCGGGTGTCCTGGGTTTCTCTTTTCTTACCCTCGGATTACATGATGTTATTAGACAATATGTTTACAATTTTATTTAAAGAAATGAGACCCCAGCTGCCTGAATACCGAGACCAAGCCCGTTTGGTACAACCACAACGCCGAGCTCTCCAGCGCCAGGAGGAGGCCTGAGGAGGCCCCGAGGTTCGCAGCCCCAGGCCCCAAGCCCACCTGGGACACCTCTCCCTGAGGATCCAGGGCGAGTGACCAAACAGCAAGTACAATTCTGAGAGCTGTGGAACTTCATCCTTTCATTTTAAGATTCTTCTGTCTTTTCTTGATGGAATCGTGTGTAAGTATAGTTGATTCATAACTCGGTTCTGGGCTTACATTATCCAGTGTTATATGACGGCCTAAGAATCGCCCGAGTTGATGGAATCGAACAGAAACTCACACATAGGGCCTCTCTGCAAGGTAGCTGTGTGTGTGGTGTGCCTATGAAGTGCTGTCATAAGGTGGCATGTCCCCAGTAGGCACACAGAGGGTTTGAGCTGGTGGCTTGGAGGTGTGTGCCTGTGTCTTATCAGGACTGTGTGTGAGTGCTTGTGTGGGTGCAGTGTGGCTGTGCAAATAGACCGTTTGTATCCACACTCTGGCTGTGTGTGTGTGTGTGTGTGTGTGCGTGCGCACGCACGCGTGCACCAGTCTGAGACCCCCCCTCCTCCCCTTCCCCTCAGGACACATCAGCAGAGGCCAGTATCTTTGTCCGAAATATCTCCTCTAACATCATCTTGTGGTGCTTACCTCCCAGGATATCACAGTGGAGTGGGATGTATTTTATGCCATAACGGGAGTTTAGGAGAGTAATTCCTGCTTGAGGTCTCTCTCTCTCTCTCTCTCTCTCTCTCTCCCTGCCTGCCACCTCCTTAAAGCAAAGCTAGGTCTGGGGGAAGAGAAGGAAGTGAGCTGGGGTGGGGGTGGGGGCTGGGAAAGAAGGCGCCAGCACAGGGGGGGGCAGCTGTGGTTTATCTTCCACTTCTTCCTGCCCCCACCCCAGCCCTGCCCAGGTCCAAGTAAATTATTCACAGGTGTTTCATTATTCATCTTATTATTAATAATAATAGCCAATACATAAATAAAAGCAGTCCCTGGGCAGGAGTGAGTGGGAGAGTGGAGTTGTTAATGGAAGGGGGCATCTGGTTATTTCAGATACCTGCAAAAATACTGCCATAAGGTATAGCATCAACTCCCTCCAGGACTGCATCTGTGCCCCCTGCACCACAGCCCCCTCTCCCTGTCTCTCTCCACATGTGGACCCAAAGCTGTGGAGAGCTCCTTCTTCCCTAGGGAAGGTACCTCACGCTCCCCTGTCTCCCCACCTGAGGATGGCTTATTTTGGATTTGGACTGTCTCCCCTTAGGGGGTAACACATTCCTCACCTCTCAGCTCTCTGGCACCTATGTGGTAAAATGCCCTACCTCTCCCCACACTGCTGGGACAGAAGCCACCAGGACACCAGGCCCCATATAACTGAGCTACCTTGTATTAACAGCGGCAGAAACAGCTTCTGCCAAGGCATAGATCTCTTAAAGGCACAGAGCTGGATCTCTTAGGCTCCCACTGTTTTGGCACAGCAGAGTACTGGGGATAAAACAACACGGACAGGTGTCTCAAACTAATGTAATAAAGGAGCAGGACCCCAAAGAAAATAGTAAGGAATGTGGCTAGGTTGGCTCTCTGGTATCCTTGCCCTTGATATTCTAGAAAGACTTGAGCTAATTTTTTTTTAACCTTAGAACATCAAAGAGAAATGTAACTAGGGAAAGATGGGGGCAAAGTATTACTCACTGTGACATTTAAACAGATTTAAAACTTTTTCTTCAAGTGCCACTTCATGGCCACAATTATTCCATCCACTGAGAGAGAGAGAGAAGGCCGGCAAATGGAAAAGGGAGTTGGGAACAATTGCTTCTCATTTTCTCTCTGTGTTTGGGGTTTACATTTTGTTGCTGATTCATCTTTAGGGATGTCAGGAAGCCCTGTGTGGTGGGGATCTTGGCTCAGATGGTGTAGTTTTGCAGGCCTTACCATTGCCTCCCGCTCCTCACTTCCCTTTGCTCCTCCCCCTCAAGGGAGGAGGAAACCCTCTTTGTGTTCAGCTTCCCTTCAGTGGAGCCACCATCACTCTCCTCTCTCTGGCACCCACTGAACCACATTCTGCAGCCCTGGCCGTGGCTACACGCCCTGAGACCTGCTTTGGCTCTCCTGCCTATGAGTCTTCTCTCTCCATCTAGATTGGGAACTGGTGGAAGGCAGGAGCCCAGTAATCTGGCCCCTCTTCACCCTCTGCAACCCCTCTTGACAGGCATGAGCACACAGTAGGTGCTCAGAATGGAATTTCTAGATACCTATAGCTAATCTGACTTGGAGGAGGGGGTGATGCTGTATTCATTCGTCTAGGTCCTAAGGATGGGGAGCTGCAGGGGCCCAGGCAGACTCTCTTCCAGAAGAAGTTCAAAGCCAGGGATGAGAACAATCCATCTAGAATCCACATAGCAGTTTAGCCTCCCTGGGCTGCAGGGCTTGGCTTGGAGACATCACCACACAGTCATTCTTGCATTCACGGAATGCTTCCAGTCTCCCCCTGGACGCAGCAGAGAAAGGACAGGACTGGGAAGAACCCACTGTCTAGTTAGAGACACCAAAGCTGTACCAAGTGAAAAGCCCCAGAACACCAAATGGCAACAGATGGTTAAATGTCTTCCAGGCCTGAGGAGTTCCACATGCAAGAAAATAGAAAACAATCCAAATTGTGTGGGAGAATCTGTGATGGGATTGTGTGGGCAGCAGCCTTGTTGGGGGAGAGCGGGGCTTGTGAAGGCAAGAGGCAGAAGGTGGTAGATGGCCAGAGAGCTGGGTGATGGCCTGGCCTAAGGCCTAGGAGGGCAAGAAGCAGCTGGTTCTCCAAGGCTATGTTGAGAACAAGCTAAAAAGAGAGCTGTGGTCTGCTCAAGTCTCTCCAGAGACCAGACCACTAAGTGTCTCTGTGGAGTGACTGCTCAGCCCAGACCTGCAGAGGTCAGTGGGGGGAGGCTGGAGACCTGGAGAGTCACTTGCCCTCTGCAGAGAGCTCATGGATTTAGGCAAAGAGGTTGACTCAGACAAGAGCCACCACACTAGGGCGTGAGGCCACCAAGGCGTAGAGTGAAAGGTGCTGGTGATGTGTGCCCTGGGAACCTGGAGAAGCTGCAGCTTGTGTAGGCATTGGCACCCCCGGAAGGCTCTCTGGTGGAGAGAACTCTGGCCCTATAGGAAGGTGGAGGTGTCAGCTTAGGAAGAGAGGAGGGAGGTTGAGGCAGTGGATGGAATTGCCAGGTCTGGTGAATGTAGTGGGTTCTCACATGATAGAAGGTAGATGCTTCTAGAGGGGGCTCATATGTGGAAGTAGGTGGGGTGGGCAAGATGTGGCTTTGAAGGCAGCCTCAGAAGTCTGTTTCTGGTCTTCTCCACAAGCTTAGGACTTCTCTGTGAATAATTTGGGAAGGTTCAGTGATACAAGAAGCACTAATTGAGGTGGAAAGGAAGAGGAAAAGGGTCCCTACCTTCTCTCAGTTAACTTCAGCAGCCTCCGGCCAGTGAGAGGAGACAATTGAAGGATCCCCTTGTCCTGTCCTGAGCCAACAGCAGACCTGGCCAGGCGAGCAAATGCATGGAGGGAGGAAGAGAACTGAGTTAGGA
The DNA here is from genome assembly GCF_023721935.1 of Panthera uncia. Lineage (NCBI taxonomy): Eukaryota > Metazoa > Chordata > Mammalia > Carnivora > Felidae > Panthera > Panthera uncia. Next base: position 35,232,667 of record NW_026057586.1, on the reverse strand, counting down.
TGCTATGTGTTTTAGGAAACCCAGGAGCTCCCCAGAAGGGACTGGGCTGCCTCTTATAGCTCAGACAAGTGCCAGGGCTGGCAAGAGAGGGGCCTTCGGGCTTCCTTCCTTGCTGGTTGAGCCCCAGGGACATATGGCTATGGTCTTGTGGGGATTCCTGGGCTCTGGGCAATGGTGGGGGGTTGCTTTGGGGAGTCTCTAGGCCTTTGGGTGGTCAGCATGGATATTCCTTGTTCCTGGCATGGGAACATGCTCCTGTTGTCCGCTTCTTTGCCAACTGGGGCTTTTCCTCACTTTTGCAGAGGACAGGTAGGAAATGGAAAGGCAGCCCAATAAGTGGGGTAAAGGGATCTGGAGTCCTGCAGCCCAGGCACCCTGCATGGGCGGGGGCCGGGAAGTGCAGGAGGAACCTGAGTTACGGCTTTCCTGGCCTCAGCTTTCTCCTCCAGAAAATGGAGACCGCTGTCCTTTCTTCCACCCTCCTTTCCTTCCTCACATCACATCCAAGAAGGTGAGACAGTGCCATGTCTGTGAGGCTGACTCACAGTTCTCATGTAAAAAAATAAGAGGAGAGCAGGGACTGAAGGTCAAAATGGGCCACAGAAAGGTGTAGATGAAATTAACTTGTTTCATGGAAGGGTTAGGAATTTACTCCTTATCTTCCCCAAATAATTCACATGTTTTCAAAGGGAGCCCTGGCCAGGCAGCACTGAGTTGGACAGAAGCAGGTGCCTTTACCGCTGCACTTAGGTAAAGCTGGCAGAACCAGACTCCTTGGCTTCAAAGTCTCCCACTTACTAGCTCTATGACCTTGGGCAGGTTATTTAACCTTTCCGTGGCTCAGTTTCCTCATTTGCAAAATAGGAAGAGGAATAGAACCTATTAAAATTGTTGTGGGGATTAAATGAGTAAATGCACGTAAAGGGCTTAGATCATGTCCTGCCAGCGGGTATTATGGGAGCCCCGCTAACAGAGAGGCCCCAGTCTGAGGGCTGGTGGAGGCCCCTCCCCCAGCATACTCGGGAGGCAGGGCGGCCCCTCTGGTGGTGGCGGCATTGGACCCAAAGTGGGTGTCCTCACTTGCTGCAAGGCTGTTTCTCTAGGTGCTCCTGGCGGGGGGGGGGGGTGCGGGAAGCCTTCCTGGAGGGCCAGGCCTGCATCACGGCCTCTTCTTGGGGCCTGCCCTAGGTACTGGCTGCCAGCACTACGCAGCCTCTTCTTACCTGAGAGGTGTTGCCGCAGCAAGTCCTTTTAATTGTGATGTTTTACTAATTAGTTTTTAATTATGTTAATTTATTGTACATGAGCCCTGAGGTTTTCAGACACTGGGCTCACTTTAGAAACTGGAATAGTAAGTTGTATTTATTACACGCACAATGCTGTGGATAAATGTCACTTTCTCATGGCCACGATTTCTCTGATAATGTTGCTGAAAACACGGCTTCTACACAGGCTTTTTAATGTTAATTCTCCCACTGCAGCCAGGCCCCCCAAGTCCAGCCCGCAGTCCTTCAGCCAGTGCCCTGGTTAAGACATTCAGCCTCTGGGGACGGTGCAGATGGTATGAAGGAGTGACATGGCTTGGTGGTATAGGGAGACCCCCAACTGGGTAGGGGCTCAGGAAGGTGAGCCTGCAGGACAATTACACCAGGCCAGATCTTCCAAGGGTTGTTATGTGGGGGCCTCAGGCTCACCTGCCTAGGTGCCCCCCCCCCCCAGCTCCCTCACCCAGCAGCTGGGTACAGACAAGAGCTTAGCAAGGAGGCCTCAGCTACATCACCTGGGGAGAGGGAAGGAGAGGCTGGTGGTGAGGATGGAGAGGGCACGTGGGCAGTCAAGTTGGGCCCTGAAGGTCATGGAAAGAATGTAGGCTGTTGTTCCAGGGATGGTCTGTAGCCTTGGGAGGAGAGGTTTACAGCAGGGCTGGCTCACAAGAAAGACTCAGGGTGGAGACTCACTGACCACAGGCTGACCGGTTGCTGATGACAGGGAAGAATGTGATCAGTGGTATAAGACTGGAACAAAAAAGTCACCTGGGTATTTATGAAGGATGGCTGAGAAGGGAGAAATCACCCCCAACACACATGTGCTGAACTGCAGGGGCACTATTTTGGGCCCATTTTCTAAAGATCATTTCTATATCCAAAGGATGAAGGTTTGTTACCACTAGTCACATTTAAAGGAGATGCCACAGGTTTTCAAGAACCACTCCCTCCCCCAAATAATTTCCAGATGGCAGCCTTCTTTTAATAAGCTTAAAGTCTTCCAAAGTGTTATAGTATATACATATATATATTATATACACATATATAAATTCTGGTCTATTACTGAACAGACACACTAATATAAATTTTGCTCAAAGGGTAAAATTTAAAAAAATACAGTCTATAAATACCACTGGGCATTTAATCCTTTAAAATATGTATATAAGACTCAAGTTTCTATACTATATATACACATATGCAAAGGTGCCTGCATTGTGTATAGAAAGAGTTTGGGCTTCAGAACCCTACCGGTCAGTTTTTCTTTTAAATTAATTAATTTATTTGAGAGAGACAGAGGCAGCTCAAGTGGTGAAGGCACAGAGAGAGAGAGAGAGAGAGAGAGAGAGAGAGAGAGAGAGAGGGAAAATCCCAAGCAGGCTCCACACTCTCCGGACTCAGGGCTCAGACTCATGAAACCGTTGAGATCATGACCTGAGCCGAAACCAAGAGTTGGATGCTTAACCAACGGAGCCACCCAGGTACCCCTAGGACAAGATATATCTTTAGCTTACCAGCAATATAAGTCATGTTCTCTGAGTCTCCGTTTCCACATCGGAAACATGGGCATAATAACACTGCGTACAGCTATCATGAAGAGATAATGAACGATTCAAAGAGGTAACTTAGTGCCTGCCACATAGCAGGTGCCCAATCAATATTAGCTATTACTTTTATTGTATTTATTCAAAAGTAAACTAAGTCTCTCCTTTCCAGGTATAAATATAAGCTGGCCAAAAATAGCATTTAAAAAATGTGTAAGAGGACACGGACATTTTCTAAGGGAGAGGGCAGTTTCGGTTTCCCCTCAGTGGTCCTCGCACTGTGTGGAGGAGAGGAGAGGAACCTGTCTCTGGTTGTGGGTACCATGTTGTAGGAAACGGTTTGGGGGAGGGGCCCCATGAGTTTCTCTCAACGTGGCTGCTCAGTGACGCTCACCTACATTCAGCTTTAGGAAGGGGCCCCACACTGTAGCACAGACCTGGTACTTCCCCCACACTGTCGGAGAGCCTGTACCCGGACACATGGGAGGCTCCCACACAGGCCTGCGTGACTGCCCGCCCCCCTCCCGCCGCCCCTTCCTGGGAAGGGGAAGGGTGGGCAAGCTCTGTGACTCACTCCCTGGCTCTGTGCCCTCTCGCTGAGTCACAATGTAATTGATCCCTCCCTGCGCCAGGTTTCTACTCTCATGTGACCCAAAGCAGGGTCATTTCCAGACCAGGGTTGGGGAGGCCTGGCTGGGGAGAGGCAATCCCGGGAAGGAGGGGCAGACCATCAGAACCGAGGATGGCACTGAGCCTTGTGCGTGACTTTCCTGGATATTTGCTGAGGTGTTGTGTTTGTAAGAGGGGTTGGTCTACTGCCTACCAACATATACATATTCTCTCATTGGCCTCCATTGGCGTTTCCACCAGGGTAGGGCTGTCTGTATAAAATAACGCCAATAGGAAATAATGAAGGTCTCTGGGCACCTCTTTGAAGATGCCCATGGTGTTTGTGCTTCTGGGACGAGGCTGGTCATCTTTATTTCTAAAATGAGTTGTGGGCTTGGGGAAGCTGAGGAGTGGGAGGTAGAAGGGTGGGGATGTGTGATCCACACATCATATGAGGGCAGTGTCACCCCTTGGGCCACAACCTCATGCCACCCTTGGCTCAGAAAGAAAAGGACGACCTCTCATCCTGATGCAATGGGAAATTCTGGCTGGCAGGGATAAAATCACAAGTACTGGCCTGGTGGCAGAAGGCAGATTTAGGGTCACCTCTGCAAGGTCTTCTCCGATAGACAGATCTGGGGTGTGGTTTATAGGCCCCTATCCAGCAATTGTCACATGGGCCTTGTTATTGACAGCATCACTGTCCCACCTTGGACAGGTCATGTAATCAATCCCTCTTGGTATCCACAGTTATACACTTGGCATAAAATTCTCTTTTTATCCCAGAGAGGCATCTAATGAATGTATAAAGCCCTAAGAAATAGCCAATGATATTGTTATAAACTTGCCCCCTCCTCATTTCCCTGTTGCCTGCCCTTGTCCTGACCTATGAGCTGGCAGCCACATGGTGGGATCTGTGCCCCTTTTGGGTCTTAGTGACAGTTCCCAGTCCCAGTTCAGAGGTGATTCCTGCTCAGCCTCTGAGAGCAGAGTCAGGGCTTGATGGGGTTTCATGTCAGGAGTCACTTCTGTGGCCATCGAGCAACAGAGGGGGCTTAATCCAGGCTCTGATGGGATTCAGGGAAAACTTGTGTGCCCTTGGGTCACCTGGTTCCCCTCTCTGGACCTCATTCTCTGATTTATGAGATGGGGATGGTAATCCTTGCTCCGTACCTCCTGGGGAGTGGGGAGGGCCAGAGGCAAGGGTGGGATGGCTTCTCAGAATGCAGGGTATTTATATTGTAGATCTGCTCCTTTCCCCACCCACCCTGTCCCTGCCTCTGCACAGTCCTGGACTCACAGCGGCCTTGAGAACAGAAAGAACAGCCTAGTTCTCACATCCATCCTCCTCCTCCTGATTATTTCTCCCAATCACACTTAATAGCCGCCTGGCTTTTGGCTGCAGCCCGGTATATAATAACCTGCAATTATTGTCCACTTAAGCTGTCCCCAGGGCCTTGTCTGTTGCGCTGCCCAGGCCCGCACCGCCAGCCTGCTGATTTCCCTGTCAGAGTCGTGGCCAATGGGAAGAAAGCCCCTGAAGGGCTGGACTGACAACCTGTTCCGCAGGGCTGTCCCCCTCCGCAGCTGCATCTTCTTCAGAGATGGGGCCTCAGAGGCAGCCTGCTCCAGCCACAGCCTCATCCAGCCTGGGTGCCCCACTTCTCTGGGCCATCCACGGCCATCCTCTTCCTCTGCCCCTATCCACGCATTGTCTCATTTCAGCCTCTGTGCCTTTGTCTACCCACACCTGATGCTCCTGACTGCTTATTATAGCCCCGCCCCTTTACAGGCTTAGTTCATTCTCTCTGCATCCTTATAAGGGAGGCATTGGCATTTTACATACCAGGCTACTGAAGACCAGAGAGGTTGGGTGTCTTTCCTAGGACCACACAGCCGGGAAGTGACAGATCAAAAATTCAAAATCAGGTTGGCTGACTCCACTGTTCGCTTGTTTAATCCTGATGCTGTGCTGTCAGCTGTCTTCATCACAAGTCCTGCCCCGCCTTAGTGGTGCTGCTCAGTGTTCCCTCCTTTGGAAAGCCGGCTTCATCACTGCAGTAGCACTGGTCTCCACTACTCTGAACGCTTGTGACCCTCGAGTTGGAACCAGGTGCCCTGGATCCCATGAAGGCAGATCATGAGTCCCCCTGCTTGCCCCTCCTCTGCCGTGTTGATTCACAAAGCATCTCTGTGCACAGACTGGATACAGCTGAGCTCCAGCCAGTGTTTGAGTCTCCCCTTCCCCGAACTTTGCCTCATATTCTCTTAAGCCTCTCTCCCAGAGCCTGATCCTTCTGCTCCTGACAAGTTCCTCCCCTACCTGTATGGTAGACATTTGCATTATGTCTATGGCTCTACCTGGCCATGATAGTGCTGATGCTGATGCTGATGACATAAGTCGACCCTAGGCCGTGAAAGGACATGTAGCTCCTGTGCCACCCCGTTGGGAGAGGGCAGAGTCTGAGGGTGTTGGTATTATCACACCATTCAGAATCTATTAATTAAGTGACCAGAGGGACAAAAGAAAGTGTCCAGACCCTAAGTGAGGGCCTTTATCCTGAGTGCTGGCTATCTTGGCATGTGTCTGTGTGTGTGTCAGTGAGCGCATATGTATGTGCGTGTGTGTGTGTGCAGGATCGAGTGCGGTGGTGACAATGGGCTGTGTGGCCTGTTGGGGCCTAAGGTGAATGGAGTCAGGACTCACCCGACTGTAGGCTAGAGGGACCTAGGGCCTGAGAGCTGAAAGGCTTTGAAGGCTGCTGTGTGCAGAGGGTCTTCCTGGCTGCTGTCGTACCAGCGGTTGCACTGAGCTCTGGGCTGTCAGTGGCGGAGGACCAGGAGGCCTGTGGCCTAGTCCACCTACCTACCTAGGCCCCAGGCTGAATGTTCCTCTCCAGCTTTGCCCCAGGGACACTTCCTTTCCCCTTCCAGGCTCACTCACCCTTTGCCTGAATGTTCCTCACACCTGCTCGCATTTTTCAGTTCTTTGTCTTGGATACAGATTCTCAGCAAGAAGACTGTTGGGATATAGGTTTTGGGGAGCCCAAGGCCCTCTCTGGTCCCTCAAATCTTATGGGCTAAGTCTGAGGCTGGCCTGAAGGTGAACTGCCATGAGGATCGTCTTGTGCCTCAGGAACGAGCCAGGCTTCCCTCTTGGATGCCACCATAGAGTCATCGGTTCAGAGGGAGGCAGTGGGCCTTCTGCCCTGGCTTCTGGCCAGCCACCCTGGTGCAGACCCTGTCATCTCCCAGCCCTGCCCCGACTCTCAGGCTGGAAATGCCCCTGTCATCTGGCCATCAGCCCAGGGGTGAGACTCTCCTGAAGGGCTAGGAAGGGATCCTCAGGCAGGGGCAGCACAGGTGAGCACAGGGGCCAGAACCAGCCATGCCACCTGCCACCTGCAGTAGCATTTGGAGACTCTACATTGATGGGGCAAACGTGCCATGGTCTTAATTTTCTCTAACTGCCATTTTATTCTCCTGCCCCAGGGCCCCATCTCTTCTGTGTCAAGGGGACAGAAAGCCTTCAAAAGTGCTTGTAAAGGGCCACTCACTCTCTTTTCAGGGTAATCCTGTCTTATGTGGGCAAACCATCCATCTTTGGAGGATCTCCTCCCCATCTCCTCTCCAACCAAAATGGCAGCTGAGGTGAGGGGAGCTTACATACCCTGTGGTGGGAAGGGGGCCTTGGGTTGCCCTTGTGCTGTCATTGGGGACCTCAATGGGCTCCCTAGGGTCTGGTAGCCATGGTCTCCATCCTGGGCACCCCAGAGTGGGAGTTGGCAGGCTCCTTTGCGCATGAGGCTCCAGCCATCATCAGGATCACTGGGAGCCTGAGTCTCAGCTCCTCCTACACTCACCTGCCTCATTCTCTTCCTGGGTTTCTTAAATTTTTTTTTTAATGTTTATTTATTTTTGAGAGAGAGAGAGAGAGACAGAACATGAGTTGGGGAGGGGCAGAGAGAGAGGGAGACACAGAATCTGAAGCAGGCTCCGGGCTCTGAGCTGTCAGTACCGAGCCCGATGCTCAGAGCCTGACACAGGGCTCGAACTCACAAGCCATGAGATCATGACCCAAGCTGAAGTCTGATGCTTAACTGATTGAGCCATCCAGGCACTCCTCTTACTCCATTTCTTGCCCTAGATGGCAATCAGAAAGCTTCTGGAGTTCTCCCACACGTTAGGGAAAGAACTGATGAAATTCACATTAACTCATTTTTCTGCCTAAGCCCACTCTCCTTTTATCCCTCTGGGTGGTAGCCCCAGGTTGCCCAGATCCACCCAAGCAGGAGATGGGCCCGGTCCCCAGCTTTCAGCTTCCTTTGAAAATGTGCCTTTTTCGCCCCCCTCCCCTTTCCCTGCTTCAAGTCCAACTCTGGGCAGATACCTGCCCGCCTACTCTTCCTTGTCTTTATTTCTGGCTCTTCTCTCTAAACTGGGAAGGCTTCCGTGGTCTGTCTATCCCCACCCCCCACCTTCATCACACACAAGGTCGAGGGACACTGGAGGATGATCCTACAGCCTCGTCAGCCACTTTGTGAGCCCAGCCCAGGCACAGCACACCTCTGTGTATTGAAAGGGCAGCAAGACAACCAGTGCCATCAAGAACCTACAGTGAGGTCAGGTTCGGCAGAATTGGCTTAGAACATTTATAATACAAAAACACCTGGGGTGCCTAGGTGGCTTTGTCAGTTAAGCGTTAGACTTGGGCTCTGGTCATGATTTCACAGTTCATGGGTTGGAGCACCGCACTGGGCTCTGTGTTGACAGCTCGGAGCCTGGGGCCTGTTTTGGATTCTGTGTCATCCTCTCTTTCTGCCCCTCTCCTGCTCGCACTCTGTCTCTCTCTCTCTCTCTAAAATAAATACACATTAAAAAAAAATACCCCAAATATTTCCCTCTGGGGTTGCTTTTAAAACTACTTTTGGTCATTTGAAGAGTAAATCTTTAGCTACTTAGAAAGCTTGACAATCTAAAATGATTCATTTGTCCAATGCTAAGGTTAGTTGAGATTTAGTATTCACTAGTATGTACGAGAGGTGTGGCTGCAGGCCGGTCCGGCAACTTTTGTGTGGAATGTCCCAACGTGCTGTAGCCATTCTCCTCACTTATAGGCACAGCATAGCGCTCACCCTCCTGTGTGTGCACACAAGTGTGTGTCAGAGTGTGCGTGCACGTGTTTGTCAGGGACACACGTGTGAGCGTGTCTTCCTCATTGGGGTTTGTTATATTCGCTTTGTGCTGATAATGCTTTTGGCCTCTGGGGGTGCTATATATATACAGATGCAAAATTTGTGAAACACAGGATTTTCAACCTGAAAGGAACCTTAAGCATCTCCTAATCCACTTTTCTCATTTTACACAATTAATTTCCGAGGAGGCAAAGTGACTCGCTCCAGGGTGAGATATAGAAACCAGGTTTCTATCTGTCTCTCACAGGCACACACACACTCCTTCTGCAGTAAGAGATGGCTATTTCCTCCTTGTTCTTTGACTCCTCCCCCCACCTTTGACCAACAGTCTGTCTTTCCTCCTCCCCATCCTGCTCCAGTGCTCCTGGGCTGGAAGCTGAGGCTGGCACAGGAAGTGGAGAGGCTGGCTCCCAGAAAGGCTGCCTCAGCAGCTGGCCAGCCCAGGGCCCACCGTGTACTTGGGGAGGTGGAGGCTCAGAGTGTTACCTGCTTCCCTATCAGCCAGGATCCTAGGGGAGCAATGCCTCAGTCCTCAGGGAAGGCCCAGAGGAAGGAGGGTGGGTTGGCACCGCTGTTACGCAATCTGTTTTCAGCCTGGTCCTCTTTCCCTGACTCCCTTCCGGGGTGGAGATGAGGGGGGCTGACATTATCATGGGGACGGAACTGGTTACTTCCTGGCCTTTCTTCCCTCTTGAGTCCTTTACTGTAGCCTGAGCCGTGTGGCCTCCAGTTCAGATACCCCATTTGGGAGAACAGTCACACTCTTAGTCTCCAAGAGGCACAGGAACAAGCTCCTTTCTATTCCTGACATCCTAATGCCACTGTCCGGCTCCCAATCCTAAGCAGGCTCCGTGGAAATGACTGTTTTGATATGTCTCATTCTCCAGAGGGGTACAGATCTCCAGTTTGGAACGGAGCTTAGGGGCCACTCCCTCACTCCCTATTTACACCCACTGCAGGCATCCCTGACAGCTCCCCAGTGTGACAGGCCAGTTCCTTTCCAAAGGCCTGCCCTTGCTCCCGGCTCTCAGGATGCCACTTCCCCTCCTTCCGTTCTTGCCAGAGGTCTTGAAATAGGTGGTTCCCCTGGCTTTCTCTGCTTCTTTGTTTCCCATTTGTTCCATAATGCGTTTAGATCTGCCGTTGCCTCTCCCACTTTACTAAAATTACTCTTAGGAAAGTCATTGGTAGCTCCCTTGGCCGAACCAAGGTAGCTATCTCTTTAGTCTTCATCTTATGCTATTAACCACTTGTTTACAGTATCTTCTTTCTCTTCCAAGAAACACCTTGTGTCTCTTTGATTACCTTCTACTTCCAGCTGGTCTCCTTGACAGCCCAGTCCTTAAATGTTGGGGTTACCCTGGTTGTGTCCTTTAATTCGCCTTCTTTGTATGCTGTGCAGTCTCCTAGGGACACCACATTTAGGATGGCAATCCCCTGTCATGCACTGATGTTCCCATGAACATGTCCAGTCCCCTTTGTCTTACGGAGCCTCAGCCTCTTATTTACAACTGCTAGAGGTTTCTGTCAGGAGACTCTCATACTGAGGGATTTTCCCTTCTCATGAGGAAAAAGATCTCTCCCACCCGAAGTCCCTATTTTGGTCAGTGCTCCATCACTTAGTCATCTCAGCCAGGATGTGATGCGTTCCTGACCATATCCTCTCTCTCATCCTGCAGAAGCCTTTGGTCACCAAGTCCTGGCAGCTCTTCTGCATCTTTTGCCTCCTTCCTACCAGATCCTCATTTTGTCCTACTTACACCACTGCCACAGTCTTCCAACTGGTCTCTGTGCATTGGCCTTGCCTGCTCTGACCCACGTGTACTTCACTCTGCACCCAGAATGAGCTTTCTATAACATAAACATGGTCACACCAGTTCCCTTCTTAACAACCTTCGATGGCTCCCCACTGTCTCCAGGATAAAGCCCAATCTCGTTGGCTTGGTATTCCAGAAGCCTCATAACTCGCCCTGGCCCCTCCCTTCTAGGCCTGTCTTCTCTCACTTCTCCCTTCCTCCTGTCCTGGGTCTCCAGCCCCAGCTGGTACCAGTCTCATCCTCACTCGTCATACTCCTATCATGTTCTCCAGATGCCCAAGGTCTCTCTCAGTGTCACAATGGTCCCTGTCCTGGAAGCATCGGCCCCTTTCTTTTTCTAGCTAACTGAGGCTCAGTTTTCCCATCTTTCCTCAAACACCACTGCTTTAAGGAGGCCTTATTGCCTGATCCCAGAGTCCACAATAGGTAACCCATCGTACACTCCCACCACACTCTATATTTTGCAGCCATCTGCACTGTTGTCACCGATTAATTACTGGTTGATTCCTCCTCACTTCCCCAGTCCCAGTAGACTACATACTCCTTGAGGGTATGACTGTCCTTTCTTGTCCAGTTCCTCACCCCAAAGCCTGGCACCCTGTGCATACAATAGTCTGACTGGGTGACTGGAGGGCTTCAGATATGTCCATCTGAGTAGGATCTTGGTCCTGTAAGTGGGCAATAGGGGCAGAAGGTTGTCCCCACTATGATGGTGATTAATGAAGTTTTGTGTTTTAGGAAGATTAGCTGGGAAGCTTCATGTAGGAAGGTGGTATCAGGGACCGGGGGGCTGGCGACAGTGTAGCCATGAGGCTCAGGTCTAAAATGAGTGACTTTTCCTCTCCCATCCCATGTTTCTGATGGAGAGTCCAAGAGATGGAGTCAATTCGTGCATAATTGAAAATGAACAAAATCCAGGAATGGGCTTATAATAAGCTCAGCACATAACTGTGAAATGACCTTACCTTATCGTGGGAAGGTTTTCTCTCACTCTCTGCTCTCTCTAAACATGTTCCTATTTCATTCCCTGGCCCCCATCTCTTCCTCTTCCAAGGGTGGAATCTAGAAGAGAATGCTCTCTGTTTAGAATAACATTCCTACCTGATTGGCTGCTGACTTGTTAATATTATTGTTATTCTCTACAATGCATATGCAATTTTCAGATATCACATCTGGAGGCTTCTACCCCAGAGAAGAATAAAATTGCAGCTGAAAGTGTCCAAAAAGTGGTTGGATTTCTGAGTTTCAGACCAGCTAAATTGACAGCTTTTTCCGGCTCTAATTTCTGTGATAGGAGCAAGGAGCAACCTTCACAGCTCTCTCCCCTGGCCCATGCTCTCCAGCCCAGTGACAAGTTAGGAGGCTGCTTTGCTACTCTTTGTGATACTGGGTTCTGCCCCATCTTTCTAAAGCAATCTTATAAATCATTGATGAGAATATTTCTATTTTTGTCTTAAATATCCTAGCCAAGAAAGCCTATGAATACTTTCCAAATCAAGTGCTGGCATTGCACGATGCTTCCTCATTGATGGCAGCCCCATTTCATTGTTTTTTCACTTCTTGGCTCTTCCATCCATGTCAGCAATGCCAAGTCTCAGCTTGTGGGTGGGGCCTGACCCTGGTGCAGTACCTTCTGTGGCCTCCCTTTCTTGGGCAGAAGCTCCTTTTTTTTCTTCTTCTCCATGGCTGCCCCCCCCCCCCCCCCGCAAACCTCCATCTTAAACCTTTAAACCTTGAAATGCTATAAATTGTGACTGGTATTTATTCTCAGCAAGGTTTCCTCCTGATGTGCATCCTGCCTCTGGAAACACCACCCCTCCATCCTGATCATCATTCATTCCATGCCTAGGAATTCAACTCACTTGAATATCAACCTACATTTGAAGGCATGGAGTTCCAATATAAAAAAGACACTCTCCTGTAGTGCCTTCCAAACTCTGTGAGTTTATAAGAACCGTGTACCCCTCATTCACCACTATATTACCTGACACATGGTAAACAGTCAACAAATATTTGTTGAATAATAAATAGGGGAATTAATGAATAAATGAGAGACCTAAAGGATTAGATTCCTTTACACACTGGAGCTCCTCCGTCCCCTAAAACCATCTGGACCTGACACTCTAAGATGGCTAATACAGGGTTTACTGAGGTTCATTGTAAGTCTCTACTGAGAAAGTAATATGGTTCAAATGCATCTTTCATGATTACCCTCAATTTGTTCAGATTTTTCTTTCACTTTGATTTTTCCTTAGCCTTCATATTAAAATTTTACATTACCTGGCTCTTGCCTGGGCATTGCTTAGTTTGGTTCCTTCATCTGAGTAAGGCTTGTATTCCTTACCAGAACAGAAACACTTGGAGGGAGAAACTATGTCCATTTACTTCATAGCCCAACTACAGGACTTGATACAGTGGGTGTTTAATAAATGGTTTCCAACTGGGTGATGGAATGAATGGGTCCCAAGGCTGACATCCACTTTTATTTTTAACATTAGAGGTTAGAAGTTAAGCCCAAGAGGGAATGCACGTATATTTTCAGTCCACGGTATCATGACTTGCATAGCATCTCTGTCTGATAGCATGAAGTGTTATGGATTCACATAGTTTGTTTAGTTGTGTGGGTACATAATAAGAGAAATGTCTGGTAAATCAAAATTATCCAGGCCACTGTGTGATTTCCATTATCTTTGAAATATGTAGATCCTTTAGAGAAGTCATTTCTTGGTATTTTGATGACGGTTTCAATAACATACAATATTTGTGTGACTTCCATGCCGATGGGAAATGATGATCCAGAAACTCTGGAACTGTCCATCAGTCCAATACAGCTTGGATTGAGGCTCACCATGGTCAACAACGGAGCTTCCTGCCATCAGTGCTATACTCTCTGCCCCAAGGAGCTTACAGGGCTGGGGAGGCAGGTACATGCCTGTGGCTCAAGACCAAATGTTGTAAATATTTGAGTACATAGAGAAGGATGGGGTTACTTTTCATCAGAATGATGAACATTCATGCTGAAGTCAGCATTTACACCAAGTTTTGAAGGAGAAATCTATTCTTACATGCCAGGACTATGCCTAATTTCTAGTAGGTGCTCCGCAAATGTGTGTTGGCAGCCTGAGAGAAGACTGTGGTGTTCCAGGAGGAGGGAAAGAGTGAGAAACAGTAGAACAAGGAGAGCAAGGCTCATTTGGGATGCAGTGAGTCATGTTCTGGGCCTGAAGCTGAAGCCTGGGGTATCTGAGCCAGTAACTGGGATGGCTCTGGTTGGAGGCTGAGTACAGAAGTCCTTGAGTTGAGCTGAGGATTTTACACTTCAGTCAGAAGGCAATAGGAGTCCCCAGATGCATCAGAGCAGGTCTGAGCTGGGCTTCATTGAGCTTAGGCTGCATTCATGAGAGGGCTGTGTTGGGGTAGAAGAGACTGGGAGCAGGGGAATCCTTATGAGGCAATTTCAGATGATTGGGTGTGAGTAAGCAGGGTTGTGAGCAATAGTGGCTGTGGCAAAGGGGCTTTGTGAGGAAAAAATCTGCAGATTCTGCCTTCATGGGCAACTCATCCATGCAGCCTCTCCTCCTCTCCTTTCCTCTCCCTCTCCTGTTACCCTCTCTCCTGTCCCATAGCACCACCTCCTTCAGGAGTCTGACACCTGCACCTCTCACCCCACAGAGAGGCTCTCGCTTGAGGGGAGAGTTGACTTTAGGCATGTACATGTGGATGTTCATTTATTAAGACCCCAATTGATTTATAATTAGTTATTTAATGCTTTCCTATGGTCCAAAAGGATTTGAGGAAGATGGTGTGAATATATAACAAGTTTACCAACCAAATGGGACCTGCAGATCCAGCATGATTTCTTGTTTGACAGCACAGTTGAGAGTAAGAGCGTTGGGGTAGGTAGACAAGCGGGTTTGAATCCTGACTCTTCCAGTGGCCAGCTGCATGACTGTCAGCAAGTTACTTGTCTGCTCTGAGTCTCAGGTCCCTACCTGCAGGGTCAGGATGAGCATAACCTACCTCCCAGTTTTGTTGTATGGATTAAGTGAACAGTTTTGTTGTATGGATTAAGTGAGATCAGATGTGTAAGATGATTAGTGTGGGCACCAGGCCACAGAAAGCCTCAGACAGACAGTCAATATGAGAAGATTTTACCTCACTGTAACTCTTATTACTCTTTTGGGCATCACTGGTCAGGTTGGGAGGGTCTTTCTACGTGGGTATTCTACATTTCCTAAGTCCTTACCAGTTTATCCTCTATCTGGCCACCTATCTCACTGATGAGATAAAGAACCACATATGTTCCCCCAAGGCGTGACTTTCTGTCTGGTTCCTGATATTCCCCTGCATCAAATCCTGCCTTTTTTTTTTTTTTTTTTTTTGACAAACTGGCATAGGAGAAATACCAGAAAGTGATAAAGGTGCTAGCATTTCCCTTTAGGACTCATTTATTAGGTGCACCCGGTAAAGACCTGGAATACAAAATAAGACTTCACCTCTGTCCTCAGAGACTTCGTGTGGGGGGAAGGGAGGCACAGACATCTACATAGAAAATCACAGAACAATGAAGCTGGTGATAAAGAAGGGTGGATGCAGTGCTGTGGGAATAGCTCAGGCTATGTTTGAGCTGGGTCAAGGTGCAGAAGTCCACATGGCAGACAAGGTAGGGAGGTGTTCTGGCCAGCAGGGAGGATTGGTGATCTGGGGAGTGTGCCATGTTGGGGAAAACCCAAGTAGCCTGGTAAAACCAGACTGTGGAGTTCCTCATCAAGTGGACAGGAGATAACAAGTATTGGTGAGGATGTGGAAAAAAGTGAGCCCTTGTACACTGTTGGCTGGGAATGTAGATTGGTGCAGCCATTATGGAAAACCAATATGGAAGTCCCTCAAAAACTTAGAAATAGAACTACCACGTGATCTGGCAGATCCACTTCTAGTTCCACTTCTACTACCCAAAGGAAGTAAAAACAGGATTTCAAAGAGATATCTGTACTCCCATTTTTACTACAGCATTGTTCACAATAGCCAAGATACAGAAATAACCTAAGTGTCCATTAACAGATGAATGGATAAGGGTGTGGTGGGGCACCTGGGTGGCTCAGTTGGTTAAGCATCCAGCTTTTGATTTTGGCTCAGGTCATGATCCATGGTTTGTGAGATCGAGCCTCACATAGGGGTCTGCACTGATGGTGTGGAACCTGCTTGGGATTCTTTCTCCCTCTCTCTTCCCCTCCCCTGTGCAAGTGAGTGCACACTCTCTCAAAATAAATAAATAAACATTAAAAAAAAAAGGTGTGGCATACAATATACAATGGAATATTATTCAGTCATGAGAAAGAAGGAAATCCTGCCATTTGTGACAATGTGTATAGACCTTGAAGACATTATACTAAGTGAGATAAGTCAGAGAGGCGAATACTATAGGATATTACTTACTTGTGGAGTCTAAAGAAGCCAGACTGGTGAAAAACAGAGAGGAAAATTGTGTTTGTTAAGGAGTAGGGAGTGGGAGAATAGGAGAGATGTTTAAGGGTGTAAATTTGCAGCTAGAAGACAGATAAGTCTTGGAGATCTAATGCACAGTATGTGAGTATAAACAGCAATATTGTATTATAATCAACTTGCTAAAAGACTAGATATTAATTATTCCTACCACAAAAAAGAAGTAATTTTGTGGTGTGAAAGAGGTGCTATCATTCAATGGCAATCATATTATGGTATGTAAATGTATCGAATCAATAGGTTGTACACCCTAAATTTATATAATGTTATATGTCAAATATATTTCAATAAAAAATAGAAGAAACTATACTAATCCTTAAAAAAAAAAAAAAAGATTGTGGAGTTCCTAATGGGGCATTTGTGTATCAGTAAGGGTCTAATAGTGGAAAAATGGAAAAAAAGGCACTGGGGCAGGTAAACTGGGAAGCCTTTTAATGGGCTATCCAGGTGCTTCTCCAATCACTCTCAGAGCATCACCACTTTCTCCTACAATGAGTCTTTAATATCAAGCTATGTATTATATTTCCTGTTATGAAGCTAAAATGAAAAATGAACAGCTTATTTTGCCAGATTTATATTCAATGTCTTAATTTTCTTTTATCCCTTTTATACTCTGGAGAGGGGTATTTAGTGTCAAACTGTTTCTGGCTTCATCAGCCCAGGGCATCACCTACAGCCGTATCTCCTACCCTTGGCAGAGGTTTAACAGATGGGTTATTAAACAGCTGTCCCGAGTGCACCTGGGCAGCCTGTCCTCAGGCTGAGAGTCTCTGAGGGTCCAGGTGCTCCTAATAAGTGCTCCCAGCAGTATTGCAGGGTGATGGTGGGAGGTGGCCCCAGCAAGGCCATCTGAGAAGTGCTTGAAGAGTATGTGTGTGGGAGGCAAGTGCTGGCATGAACACCCTGCTGGCTTCCGGAACTGCCCTGGTGACTGTGGGACAGACTGGCCCGTCCTGAGACCATTTGCAAGTGCTTCGGGTCCAACACTAGGCCTTGGTACCATCTGGGTCTAGGGATAGTTCTTGGTTTGTTTGTTTGTTTGGTTCCCCATCTTGCATATGTTTGTTTCCACTTCTGCTAAACGCCAAAGGCTGGGAATCACGGATATTGTTTTCCCTGCCAAGTGAATAAAGAGTTCAGCTTCTTCCTCACAGTTTCGAAGGGCCATGGATGTGAACTGCTGACCCCCTAGTATCATTTCTCCTTTTCCCAATTCAGACCCCGTTTCCTGGTCAGGCGTGTCCAATGTCTCATTTCCAACTGCACTCCTTTGAGCCTGTGGTTCTTGCGTCTGCCTGCGATGGCCCCCTTTACCTCACCATGTATTCCATCACAATCTGCTCATTTTTTGGTCCAAGGCCCAGGTTCAAACCTCCTGTTAAAGTCCTCTTGACTTTTTGTGCCCTCACATCTTTTCAGAGATCTGAAGTGGGTGCCCCAAGAGCACTTAAGGGGCTGAGAACTCAGATGGGAACCTCACGGTTAATTCATGTCTAGGAACACACTGGCTTCCCACACTCATCATCAGCTTCCCAATGGTGGGGACTTCGTATTTTTTGCCTTCTTGGAGACAGCCTTGCCTCATAGGACAGGCTGCAGGAGTGGTAGTCAGCTAGCATGGCTTAGCAGTGGGCTGATCTTTTTTGTTCTGTGTTCTGTTGATGTTTTTGGCCCTTTAAAACAATCATTCTGATGCAGAGAATCAGATATGAAATCCCAGCCTTTGAGCTCAAGGAGTGCTGGGCAGGCATTTTGCTGCATTCTGACCTCCAGAACCCCACCGTCCCCTTCCTGGCAGCCTCTCTTGGCTGCCCTGACTCTGATATTGTATTTGGCAGAACTCGAGAGGCTTTTCTGTATGTGTGACCACAACCTCTATCCCAGAGCGCCTACTGTGCAGTCTGTCCCGTGCTAGGTTCCGGGTGCAGATGGGAGAATAGAAGACTTGGATCCTGCATTTGGATGCTTGGGATACAGCTTCCAGCCCCATAACAGTGCTGGGGGGATAGGAGGTTTGGACAGGCAGGGAGGCGGGGAATGCCATTCCAGATGTGGGAGAGGAGTCTGTTTCTTTTTGCCTCTAGCAGAAATCCTTTATGATCTCTCTGGACCTCTGTTCTCTCCTCTGTCAAATGGGCATGACCAACTGCTCACTGGTGCACAGGACTGCAGGCCAGTGACTTGAGGCAATGTGACGCCACCTGCGCTCCTGGATAGGAGAGCCGCGGCTGAGTGGGGATAGGCTCCCCACTCACCATTTGAGTGAGCAGTGCCGCCTCGTCAAATTTAAACTTCACTTATCACCGCTTTACTATTCCCGTTTTCATCGATCGTTTGATGAGTGGGTTGTGCTCGTTTTTAAAAGCTTCTGAAAAAAATCCTGGGGTAGTTCTATGGTTAGAATATTGTTAAAGCGGAACGTACCTTTTCCTCATAGCGTAGCCCTTTCCCCGAGCGCATGTGTGCGTGCGCGCACGTGTGTCAGTGCGTGCGTGCGCGTGCGCGCGCCTTGGGGAAAGTTACGTCGCAGGGGCTTCTCCAGGCCCAAGAGGATCGTGGATGGTGGGGATGGTTGAGATACTGCAGTCAGGAGGTTGGTGGCTTTTGGTCCATCACTTTTAAAATCAGCTATGAATGAACCTGAACTTAGAGGTGCCGCAGAGGACCTGGAAGTCTAAACCAGGGCAAGGTTTAACTTGGGTTTAATTTGGGAAGTACGCGTTTGTTCCTAAACGTTGCACTGTGCTCGGGTAGAGCTGCTTACCCCAGCTGCGGAGCGAAAGGCTGTCCTCAGCCCTGGAGGGCAGGATGAGGACCCCGAGAAAGGACTTGCGTTTTGAATCAGATCAAGGATATCTTTGGATAATGGGATTTGAGGAGCAGTCCTGTCCTTTCCTGTTTTACTGGGATTTTTTTTTTATATGTTTATTTTTAGAGAGTGTGTATGTGTGCGAGTGGGGGAAGGGCAGAGAGAGAGGGAGACCACAGAATCTAAGCAGGCTCCAGGCTGTGAGCTGTCAGCACAGCCAGACGCCGGGCTCAGGCTCGAACCCCGGAACTGTGAGATCATGAGCTGAAGTCTGACGCTTAACCGACTCAGCCACCCAGGTGCCACTGTTTTACTGGGATTGTTAAGTTCAGGGTATGGACTTTGAAAAATTGACTGTTTTTGCTTGCTTGCTTAATTAATTAATTAACTAATTAGTGTTCTTGCTTGCAGACAGACTTATAATTTTAATTAGTTGCTAAGATTTAAAAAGAGGCTTCAGAAGGTCTGGGCACATTGGGCCCTTGTTCCTAGGGCCGAGCAGACAGGACATCACCCTGCAGGTACACCTCACTGCCCACCTGCCTGGGTCTCTAGGCGATTGGGTTTGCAGGCCTGAGGGGAACAGCATCGGTGGGTCTCTCCTACGTTGACTGGTTATAGGTAGTGTACCTCAAAACTATTGTTTTAGTTTATCATAACCAGCTTTCTGAACCTGAAGCAGCTGCTTTTACTACCCCCCCCCCCCACCGCCATTGCAAGCTTCTGCAGTTTCTTCACTGTGTTTCTAAGTATGGGGGTTATGGACTGAATTTTATGTCCCCCCACATCCCCCCAAATTCATATATTGAAATCCTGACTCCCAATGTGATAGTGTTAGGAAGCGGGCCTTTGGGAAGGGAGTAGGTTCTGAAGGTGGAGCCCTCATGAAGGTGATTAAGAGAGATCCCTTGCCCTTTCTACCATGTCAGTGAGAAGATGGCTACCCATGAGCCAGGAGGTAGGGCGCACCAGACTCGGAATCTGCTGGCACTTTGATCTTGGACTTCCAGTCTCCAGAACTGTGGGAAATGAATGTTTGTTGTTTACGCACCCAGTTTATGGTATTTTTGTTATAGCAGCCCGAACACACCCACACACACTGGGTGTGATCCAGCAGCCAGTGGGCTTGAGCAGGGGAGAGGGCAGGGCTGTGCTTGGCTGGATCATGGAAGCAGTAAGCAGGGGGTAAGCGTTAAAAAAAAAAAAAGGAAGTTCAGATAGTGGAGTTGGGGGCTGGATATACAGATTCAGTCCTGGGCCGGGAATCTATAGGGAGATATGGAGAGCTTACAAGAGTGTTCTATATTTGAAACGCTGTTTGGCTCTTCAGATATAAATTCCCTAGAAATTTTGCCTGTATAGGGAAAAATAATCCCCCCACCCCGCTCTGGCATAAGAAACTTGGGAGAAATGAAAATATATGGAATCCTATTTTTAACGTATTTTTTCAATAATATTGTCACTTAAAAATTTATGAGTGTAAACACTTATTAATTATAAATTGTTGATAATATATGCATAGAGATGTGAAAACATAGAAGAGAGTCATATGCTTTCAGTAGAAAATGAGGAGATCTTTACTTAAAAAGTTGTATCTTTTCTAGAACATCACACATCCATTTTGGATACTCCGGGAGCCAGGTCAGGGGACCTCCTAAAGCCCTGCAGCTCTGAAACTCTATGAAAATTCATCTCCTTGTTTCCTATCTAGTAAGATGGTTAAACAGTTCTATAAAACTCTTGTCTGTTCATTGGTTATGCTGTCTCTAGCTGTGCTCTAACTAACATCGTACTAAGAATTGCATTTTTCTCTCTCCTGACTTAGATTTAAATCTTGCAATCACCGCTGGGAAGTGAGCTGTATCATCTTGAGAAATCAGACCACAGAGTCGGGCCTGCAGCTGGCAGGCTAGGTCATCTTTAATCGCTTAACCCTTCATATCAAAGGATGGGTTGTAGCAGCAGATTCTTCCTCAAGAATTTGCCGTGGCAGATTTTCTCAAGGAAAAGCTGGGAGTTAAAATGAAGCAGAGTATGTACAGCAAAAACCTTGCCTCGTAAGTTGACTTTCATACCTATTCACATGAGTAGTTTTATGTGTATGTCCATGTTACTCTCTCTTATGGGGATGTTTCCATATGTCTGGGACATGTGTGGCTGTGATATGTATGTATGTGTATATTACTGTGAGACTATGCAAGATGCATGTGTGGCTGTGAGTGTGTGAATGTGTGTGGGTATGTTATGTGTCTAAGGAAAATTCTTTCCTGTCTTATGGATTAAGATCCAGGCTGTTTAAGGCTGATTGACAACATGGTCACGATAATTCCCTTTATACCCTTGGGTAGGGCCCTATTAAACTGACTCTGGACTTGGCCGTGTGCTTTTGTTTTAGTCAATGGAATATTACCAAATGTGACACAAACAGAGATCTTAAAGGCACATGTACATTGAAGTTGTCTTCTCCTGCTGCTCTTGGAAGCCCTTAACCAACACAAGGTCAATGAACCGGGGCAAGCCTTCTAGAGACATGTGGCCCAGTGATACCTGCCACCCCAGATGATAGCCACCACCAACTGCCAGTCACACGAATGGAGCCGTCCTACGCCAAGTGGCCCCCATCCCAGTTGTGAGCTCTCTGCAGCCATAGGAGTGAGCACGGGGGAGGCTGGCAGGAGAACTGGCCTGCTGAGCCCAGCCCAGTCCAGATTGCCCACCCGCATAATCACGAGTTAATACTAAATGGTTGTTGTTTCCCATCACTAAGTTTTGGAATGGTTTGTTACACAGAAAGACATAACTACCTGATCTGGTTGGTAAGAGAGGGAAAAGCCTCTCCATTGGGGGAAGAGGTGTTTGGTGAGAACTTGTAGGCATGAATCACAAGAAGACATGTAATTCTGCTTAAACATTCTTTATACTCCTGTTCTTCTTTTATGAGTTTAAAAACATAAAAATTAGCTCTTATTGGAGGACCTACTATTAATTCTCGCACAGAAATGCACATTAACAAGTCAAGTGTGGGCAGTGCTGGCGTTCTCCAGTGATACTTTACTGAGGCCTTGGATAGAAAGCCAAGAAGAAACCAGCCCAGGGAGGATGCTGAGGATGCTGCACTGTGACTTGCTCCTCAGCAGCGAAAGGATTCCCCTCATCCCCGCTTCCAGCTCGTCTTCATGGGGTGGGCATCACTTCCGCACCTGTTACCCAGGAGCGCACCCCGGGCGTCTTGACTCCTTGAAGAACAGTGCCTATGAAATGCGGCTCTGAGAGAAACAAGATTCTCTTCGCTGCCTGAGGCCTGCCTTTCGGGAACCTGCCACCTCTTTGGATAATTGACTCTAGGGATGCTTGTCCCTCTCAAGGGAGACCACGTGCACTTCCAGGGACAAGACTTTTACCCTGCAGACCACAACAGGGTATCCGGATGTAATTATAATGATTGGCCTAATCGAGATGGCTCTACTCACATGTAAAAGCAGAGGTTGTGTGAGAAAATTCTGTGTGTGTGTGTGTGTGTGTGTGTGTGTGTGTGTAAATGCAAGAATGTTGGCTCAGAAGTCAGGGCACATGACTTTTACAGTTCCAGCTCCAGTCCTATCTTTTTAAGCAAATTTTTAAATAGTTTTTATTTATTTATTCATTTAAGTGATCAGTACACCCAACATGGAGCTTAAATTCACAATCCCAAGATCAAGAGTCACACGCTCTTCTAACTGAGCCAGCCAGGCACCCCAGCTCCAGTCCTGCCTTACAAGAAATTTCTACTCGGTGTGACCTGAGGGAGCTTAGGGTAGAACCTAATCTGTTATTAATACCAGTCCTTTGGGTCTAAAGGACATTTTTTTTTCTAAGAATCCTGTCTTAACACAGAGGAATACTCAAACTCCTTTGTTCTTGGTTAACTCCTAAGTGGAAATTAGCAGACAAGGCAGGGGGTGGATGCTTTGGAGATACTAGGGAACTCTGATGCACATGTGGACACCAGGGCTTATTACACTTCATACTTTAGGTTGTATCCAGGCCTGGACCTGCCCAGCTTTCTTGCAAATAAATACATGTCACATACTGCTCAAAAGCATGTGCTACATCATTTAGGTCAGAGGCTCAATATGACTGATATTTCTTCTTCTTTTTGTTTTCATGTGGTAGATGTAAGGATATTATGTGTAGGAGAGAAAAAAATGATTGGATTAAGTATATTATTATTAACATGGAAGATATATTAGCATATAATATACATATAACATATAATATAGTATATTAACATATAATAATTAAGTATATTATTATTAACATGAAAATAACTGGCCTTATTAAGTACTGGCAATTGCCAAGCCCTATATGAAGCCCCTTATCCGATATTATTTATCCAATAATCTAGTAGTAGAATTACTATTCCAGTTTTCCAGATAAGGAAGCTGAGATCCTTAACTAAAAGGTTGAACTGTCTCATCTATGGTTGCTGCTAAGTGTTGGAAGTAAACCTGAATATAGCAGGCCTGTCTGGTGTTAAAGCACTGCCTTTATTTTTACTTAAATTTATTTTGAACTATTTCAATCACACAGAAAACTTTAGAGAACAACACAATAGACACTCATGTTCCTATCACCCAATGTTATTAGATCTTAATATTCTGTCATACTTGCTTTATATTTCAGGGTATTTTTTAAAGGTAGGAAATTTGTCTTTTTAAAATTTGTGTGTAGAAATTCTTTGTAGAGTCTGGATGTTAATTATATGAATTGCAATTTATTTATGATAACAAGCAGAAAGTTTACATTTATTTAAATGTAGTCAACTGTTTACGGTTGAGCTTTTTAGTCTTGTTAGGATTTTTTCTGGTTAGTGATTGGTGGGTCTTATTTTTGAAATGTTTTTCTTTGTTATTACCAAGATAGCCTCCTTTTTCAGTTTTTTAGAGCGTTTCTTCCCACACCTATCTGGAATTTAATGTTTGTGAATACAGTGAAGTGGAGATCTACTTTCATCCTTCCAAGATGGAGCAGGACTTACCCCAGGACACTTCATTCACCCTCGTTCTCCTCTGTGCCGTATGAAAGTGGCTTCTCTGCTCTGTGTTCTGTCTCATTGTTCTGTGGTCTGGGGCTGTGCCAGCACCAAACTATTGCTTTGTTAGAAAACTCGATATGGGCAGGGCACATCTCTTCATGTCATTCTTCTGCTTGTCCTTAGGTAATTTGGACTTCTTACTCATGCATGTTAGGATCAGCTTGTGTAGCTCCATAAAAAGCCCCGTCAGAATTTGGATTGTAATTGCATTGAATTAATATATTAATTTGGGGGTGGAATTGAGCCTTTATACAATCGAGCCTTCCCAGGCATGCACACAGTATAGCTTTCCATTTGGGGGAGTTTCTTTCATGATTCCCAGTAACATTTTAGAAAATTTCTCTATAAAGTTCTTACGAAGATTTTTTTCACTTTTATTCTTGAGGAGTTCATCATTTTTCTTGCTGTTGTAAATGAGATATTTTTCCTATTATTTCTTCACATTAGCGTATAGGAACGTTGTTAGCTCTTTAAAGATTGCTTTTTGTACATGAGCATTGCTTAATTTTCTTATTTGTTCTAATACTTGATCAATACCTTCGTATTTTCTGTATGTAAAAATATGTTATCATAAATAAGGTTGGTTTTTATCTTCCTTTCCATTTTTTATATCTCATTCTTTAATCTTGATATTATTAGTTGGCTAGGACATCTAGTATAAAAGCTTTTTATGTGCCTATTGAGAAAGTCATACGATATATCTCCTTTATATTAGAGCATCCTTACCTTCCTTTGATAAAAGTATTTTTGAAATATTTTTATATTTTTTATGAAATTTATTCGTTTATATTTTATTTAGGATTTTTATATCTGTGTTCACAAAAATGTTTATAATTTGATTACTTGTGCTGCCTTTGTCACATTTTGGTATTAGAAGATTAGATGGGTAACTTTCTCTTATTTTTCCTTTCTCTGAAATATTTTATAAAAGATATGAATTGTCTGCTCCTTATAGATTTGCTAAGTTACTTTAAAATTGTTTGCATCTGGTGTTTTGGGGGGAAGGAGATTTTGATAACTGATTCTACTTTTTCTAGCATTAGTTTATTCAAGCTTTCTATTTCTTCTTGAGTCAATTTTGGTCATTTATATTTTTCTAGAAAACTTCTCTTTCGTATGCATTTTATGGTTGCCTCCAGCTAGATGCATGCATTAAGGTTCTTGTTCTGTGTTGATATTGAGGGATCTCACATCCAGTCACACAATCTGTGGTTGTCTAGCTTCACTTTCTGGCCACAAAAGTCTATGACTTTTTTCTCCCTCTGATTTCACTGTCTAATGTCTTCCAAGCCTGTTGCCCCTGGCTGCAGGGTACCATTTTTCCCGGGCCTCCTTTTGCTTATGTGGGAGCTCTGCCTAGCCCTGGCTTCATGCAGTGATCCTAGCTTTTCCATCTAACTTCAGTCTCCTATAATCTCTCTTCGTTAACCGGCGGAAGCCAAGCTCTAAGATTACCACTCCTGCTTCCAGCTCAGGCTGCAGCAGATCCATGGGTCTGTTCAGTCTCTTGATTTTCTGTTCTTTTTCTGGTCCACAGCAATTGGTTTTGGTTTTATTGTTTTTTTTCTTTAAAAATTTTAACTTTTTGTAACAGAGAGAGTTGTTAAAGATGAAAGCCATTGAGTTGTATTGAATGGAGGTTTCCCAGCACCTGCTTTTAACCTTTAGACTATAGTGCCTCTTTAATTAATCACTCCTTTAGCAATATCCAGTCATCCATCCAGGAAATTGCTAACTTGTGCACAGTTTCATGCTCCCTGGATTGAAGCAAGTGAAGTTCCTTTTGCTGAGATTACCCTTATTCTAGCCTAGCACATAAATAGAAGGGGTCATGAAATCAGTATTTGACGCTCTTTCGATGTCTTGAGTCCACTTGCCCCTCCTCCTTGCCCTTGACACTCTCCACTCTAGAGATGAGGAAATAGAAGTTCAGGGAGCTAAAATTATTGGAGCAAAGCTTCTCTAGGTAATGGGAGACATGGAACTAGAACACCTGGGTAGGCTGATATAAACTTGACGTCTCCCCTACAAGATTAGAGGTTCTCAGCTTTGGTGACACATAGTAACAATGGGGATCATTTAAACATCCTGATATCCTGAATGGATTGAGAATTTTAGAGGTTGAGAATTTTACAGGTTGGGGTCCAGACTTCTGTATTTTTTCTAAGCTTGCCAGGTGCTTTCCGAGGCACAGTGAGATTGAGGAACCCACCACTGAGTAATGTCCTTTCTCGTTTACTTAAGCCTTCCTTTACGCTCTGTGTTTTTTTTTCCAATGGCAGCCTTCACCCTATAAGTAAGTGACACGAGCCAGGTCATTATTGTTCTCTCCATCTTACCCTATTTTATAGTATCCTCCTCCCTCCCCTTTGTTTTTCATGATTAAAACTTTTAGCATAGGATGTCTGTTTTGTTGCTTCATGATCATCATCATAACAATAACAGTTTACTTTTAATTGCTCATTTAAAATCAACACACTAGTTTCCTTGGTAAGTGTGTAGATGAAATATATGTATACACACACACACACACACACAAATACACAAATACATATCAGAGGGTCCTGAACACTAAGTAATCACATAGCATATTCAGTGCTTAGAATTGGGTCAGTCTCTGGCCCAAGAGCACATGTGTGCCATAGGAACTAGATCCTGGCATAACTGTGTGTCTTTGCTAGCTCATTGCTTGCTTCCCCCAATGTGAGCTAGTCACTTTTCTGAATCTTGTGCTTGTCATCTCCTTTAAAACAGTTTTATTATATATGTACATTTCTAAGATTATGTTGCTTGGTTGGTTATTTTTAATTTTTTAGAAAAGAAATCATATTGCCTGTAGTCTTCTGGAACCACCTCTTTTTTTCCCCCCCAAAATATCGTATTGCCAAGAGTCAACCATATTGTTATGTGTAGCTACAGTTCATTAGTTTTGAGTGCCTCACGATATTTCATTGTGGAGTACTCTAGAATTTACTTATCCAGTTGGAATGTTTCCATATTTTTGCTTCCAAGAATAGTACTACTATGAATAGTTTTGTACATTCTTCCTGGTGCACATATGTACAAGTGTTTCTTGAGTATATACCTAGAAGTGGAATTAGGGGGTTGCAGGATATATGACATGTGACTACTTAACTTGATGAGATAATGCCAAATTTTTTTCCAATAAGGTTTTACCAGTTTACTCTCCCCCTGACAATCCTGTGTATCTATATAATTTCTAACACTTGATAATGGCATCTTTTTTTAAATTCTGCCAATCAGATGGGTATCAGAGGCATCTAATTATGCATTTCCTTGATATTTCCTCAAATGTTTATTGGCCATATGTATTTACTCTTCTGTGAGATGGTCGTTCGTGTCTTCTGTCCCTTTCTATCATTTTTTTTTTTTGCTCCTTTCTTACAGATTTATAGTAGTTCTTTATATATTCTCCACATGAATCCTTTTTGATGGTCTGTGTGGCAAGTGTGTTTTTCCAATTTTTACTTTATCTTTTCCTATATTGCATGTATAAGATCACACTTTGGCATCTTCATTTAGCACTATCAACTGTTCCCCCCAAAAAAGGCTTGACATAGTCATTTGATATATTCTATAATGGTTACATTAGGTTTCCATGATTTCCACTAACTATCTGTTAAAACATGTGTTAGGGTCCCAGTGGTAGACAAATATTCCAAAGTATCTCTCTGCACTTTAATGGGGGGGTTCTGAGGCTTAGGATTGTGACTTGGAAGAAATGTTTCTGGGTAGAGGGGCCACCATCCCTCAACTCAAACCTGTCTACACCCACTGCTCCATGGGCAGCTGAAATATGTTCAGGATTCACATCTTATAGAACTCTTCTGAAATACAATTCCCCAGGAAGCTTTCATTTTTCTCCAAGTAGTAAAACTCCCACTTCCTGATAGTTACAAAGATAGGTTTTGTTGTCATAATGCTTTCTCTGTGTGCTGCTTTGCAATCAGAGTTTTCACCACTCAATGGATCCATCACCGAGCAGCACATTACAGCAAACGCATATCTGTTTGCCTCTATTATTGTCATCATCAAAAGGCGGGGCTACATTGAAATATTTGCTTCGTGCATGCATATCTGTTATCCGAAGGGCCCTTTAACCTAAATGGTGTGCTTTCTGTAATGTCTTCGGTTAATGAATGGGTCTGTGAGGGCCTCAGAGCAGTGCAATGTGGGAAGAACGCTATAATTTCTTTTTAACATGCAGGAATTCTGAATACGAGAAAATGCATGCCAAATTTTATTGCTTCTAAATCTGAATAATTGTATTTCTGGGCTGTGCATCTGGGTAGATAATAAAGCCACAAAACAATTTAATGAAACATATAAAAAATAAAATGACATTACTAAATATTATAATATGAAGAAACTATTTTTTGCATATTGTCACCTAATCTTTCAACCATATAGCAACAAATAATGCAACCATAATTGAAAGTTTTATTATCCATCTGAGTAAATTGAGCTCAAATTTACCTTGTTCTCGTTAGTTGGTGGGCAAGCCTATTGGGGCTACTGACAGGATTTCATTTTCGTGGTGGATTTTTTTTTTTTTTTTTTGCCCTTTCTATGGAATCTAAAGTGGTCAATAAATAGCCCTGCTGCTTAATCGATTCTGAACTCAGCTCTTCAGAAAGCCACTCCTCGGCCCTGTGACCCATGCTGGCAGCCAGCCCTGTGTTTGCTGAGTTTCAGAAACTGGCTCCAGTCTTCCTGGTCCTAAAGCCCCACAAACATGCCAAGGAGCCCAGTGTCTTTACTCCCTGTTTGCTGCAGGCCCTACTTCCTGATTGCACTCACACAACTCCGGAGGGGATGCTCCATTTGCTATGGGAGGAATTAGCATGGACTCTGAAGCCAGAGCGGGAAGAGACTGATGGGCTGGCCTATCTACGAGATTGCTCATTCTGCTTTGCAGAGGTCCACAAACTGTTCCCCGCCGCCCCCCCCCCGCCCCCATGGCAGAGGGTGGGGTGGAGGCCGTGCCACAGGAAGAATCCCTTGGCATTTCTGATCTAGAGACCCATGTGTGAGCCCCCACTGTGAGGACTCAGGCCCACTCGTTCTTAGGGGAGTGTGGGCACCTCCAAGCCTCGGGAAAAGACAGCACATCTTTCTGAAGCATCTGAAGGGCTGTGGGAAAACTATTGATTTCAGCAGTAATTTTTAGTTATGCTTATTGTAAGATGTTTGGCCTTTTCCTGGAGCTTTGGTTTGAAGAATCAGTCCACCTGGCTGTTTCCCTGTTTTCAAGTTCACTGCAGTGGGCCTCTTGAAATTGTCCAAACTGTGGGCTGCCCAGATGTGAGAGGATGCTTCATCAGGCAGACTCAGGGGTACCTCACAGCAAGAAAGCTGGGGCTCTGGCATCACCCTGTCTTTCATCTCCCATGTCTGCATCAGAGAGAGCTAGCAGGAGGAACTAGCATTAGGCAAGTGATGCTTCCAGAACCGCTTTCCCCTTCAGAGCTCTGGAATAGAGTCTGGGCCTCATTTTATTAGACTCCCCCCACCTTTTTTCTCAGGGATCTTGTTCCCCTTTTCTGCCCGTTGGCCTGTTCAGGCCAACTCTGCTCCATCTGGTGTGTTTCACTAACTTCATGCTTCAAAGAGAAGGGGTTGGGAGTTTTTTGTTGCTTTTCTCCCAAAGCTCTGGTGTGCTTAGGCAGATGGGCCCAGACCCTTACCCTCAGCCTCCAGGTATAGAAGGGGGAGGGCTGGAAGGAGGTCCAGCACCCCTGGCCTCATTCCTGACCCTTCACTGGAGGTCCCAACAGGTCAAAAGTTTCCTTCACATGTCCCTTCCCCCACTGGAGCAAATATGTGGGGCACTTGGGTTGTGCTCTCTATCAGCGTAGAGCCCTTCTGCTTCAACGGTAACAAAGTCCCTTCTTGACAGATGATCCATGAGGATTAGGAAAACCTCACCACCGACAAACCCCTCTCCCCACTGACAACAACAAGGTTATGTTGATATTTTGGAGAAACTGTTTTTAAAAAAATGTTTTTTAATGTTTATTTTTGAGAGACAGAGACACAGAGCACAAGAGGGGGAGGGGCAGAGAGAGAGGGAGACACAGAATCCAAAGCAGGCTTTAGGCTCTGAGCTGTCAGCACAGAGCCCAGTGCGGGGCTTGAACCCACAAAGTGTGAGATCATGACTTGAGCTGAAGTCAGACACTTAACTAACTGAGCCACCCAGGCGCCCTTGGAGAAATTGTTTTCAAATGAGACCTCTAAGAAATGTACTTCATGCTATGTGCCAAGACTCCTTTCCTGATCCTGTGGAGGGAAATGGGTGTAGTCAGGGTGGGGTGATGAGGAGCCCTTTTTGGGTAATTCAGTATAAAACTTTGAAAACATTGGGTGGGGGCAGATTTTAGTTTGCCTAGTAGCTCTTCGGGGGAGAAGACATGCTCCCCACTGCCCAAGCGGAAGGACATTTACACTCCTGAAATGTCCCCTGTCTCCCTTCTCCGGGTTGAGGGATGGAGATGGGAAGCTGGGGGGCGGTGGTGGAAGATGCTGAGCTCAGGCCTTGCCCGCCCTCTGATCAGAGGCAACCTGTCTGCAGGATTCCACCTCCCTTGCTCTCGCCCATGGAGTACAGAGCAGGGCAAGCCAGAGGTTGTTCGGCAGTGGGGCTCTGATTTAGGGGTGAAGGGCGGGCCAGCCCCCTTTGGTTACAGAGCTGAAGCTATGCTCTTCAATCAGCTCTTAGCTGCAGCAGAGCTGATCTTTTGTTCTCCTTTTGTGGGACTCTCATGTCTGTCCCTCAGTTGGCTCTCAGGGGACAGGAAGTAAAGGCTGTTACTGATGTGCCTAACATTGTGATAGAAAAGATGAATTGAATTTTGTAAGCAAAGCTCAATAGCAGCATAATTCTTTTAAAAACATGTTGTTTTCTCAATTGCATTATTTTTTTTAAACTGTGGTACAGCGCTCATAACATAAAACTTACTATCTTAGCCATTTTTAAGTGTCAAGTTTAGTAGTGTTAGGTGCGTTCACACTGTTGTGTGACCAATCTCCAGAACTCTTCATTTTGTAAAACTGAAACTCTGTGCCCAACCAAACAACTCCCATTTCCCCTCCCTCCATCCTCTGATAACTACCCTTCGACTTCTATCTCTATGAATGTGACTCCTCTAGGTACCTCATATAAGTGGATTGTACAGTATTTGTCATTTTGTGCCTAGCTTATTTTGCTTAGCCTAACATTCTCAAGGTTCATCCGTGTTGTTTTGTGTGTCAGCATTCCTTTCCTTTTTCAGGCTAAATAATATCCCATTGTGCATCCTTTTGTTTATTCATCTTTCAAAGGACACTTGGGTTGCCTCTGTCTTTTGGCTCTTATGGATATTGCTATTTAAAAAAAATTTTTTAATGTTTATTTATTTTTGAGAGACAGAGAAAGACAGCATGAGCAGGAGAGGGGCAGAGAGAGAGAGGGAGACCCAGAATATGAAGGAGGTTCTAGGCTCTGAGCTGTCAGTACAGAGCCTGACGCAGGGCTCAAACTCACAAGCCGTGAGATCATGACCTGAGCCGAAGTCAGAGGCTCAACTGACTGAGCCACCCAGGTGCCCCTGGATAATGCTATTAACATGAATGCACAAATATTTCTTCAAGATCTTGCTTTCAGTTCTTTTGGGTATATATCCAGAAGTGGAATTGCTGGATCATACGGCAATTCTGTGTTGAATCTTTTGAGGAACTGCTATATCTTTTCCATAGCAGCTGACCATTTTGCATTCTCAACAGCAGGTTACAAAGGTACCAATTTCTTCATATCCTTGCTAACACTTGCTTTTTATTTTTTATTTTGATAGTGACCGTTTGTAAGGTGATATCTTATTGTGGTTTTGATTTGCATTTCCCATAGTTTCATGTGCAGGTTGCTCATTACTGTATCTTCTTTGGAGAAATCTATTCAGACCCTTCTCTCGGTTTTAAATTTTTTTGTTGGAGTTGTATGAATTCTTTACATACTGTGGATGTTAACCCCTCATCAGATACGTGATTTGCAAATATTTTTTCCCATCCTATGAGTTGCCTTTATATGTTGTTGATTGTGTCCTTTGGTGCATTTTGATAAAGTGAAATTTATTTCTGCTCTGTTGCTTCTGCTTTTGGCATCATATCCAAGAAATCATTGCCAAATCCAACATCTTGTGGTTTTTTCCTGTATATATTTTCTTCTAATAGCTTTAGGTTAGGCTTTTATGTTTAGGTCTTAAACATTTTGAGTTAAGTTTTGTGTATTGTGTAAGATAAGGGTCCAGTTTCCTTCTTTTGCACATGGATATCCAGTTTTCTCAGCACTGTTTGTTGAAAAGACTGTTTGTTGAAAGACTCTCCCCATTCCATGTTCTTGGCACCCTTGTCAAAAATCATTTAACCATATATACGTAGTTTATTTCTGAGCTCTGTGTTCTGTTTCACTGGCCTATGTGTGTGTCTTTATGCCAGTACTGCACTGTTTTGATTACTGTAGCTTTGTAGTAAGTTTGAAAGCTTAAAATGAAAGCTGTTCATTTTAAAGATTGTATTGACTGTTCGGGGTCCCTTGAGATCGTGAGAAAATTTTAGGATGGATTTGACTATTTCTGCAAAAAAAAAAATCATTGTAATTTTGATAGGAATTGCATTAAACCTGTAGATTGCTTTGGATAGTATGGACATCTTAACATTGTCTTCCAATCCATGAACACAGGATGTCTTTCCATTTATTTGTGCCTTCTTAATTTTTTTCATAAACATGTTATAGTTTTCAGTGTAAAGTCTTTTGCCTCCCTGGTTAAGTTTATTCCTAAATATTTTATGCTTTTTGATGTTTTCATAAAATGAATTGTTTTCTTATTTTCACTTTTGAAACGTTCATTGGTAGCATATAGAAGTGAAATTGTTTTTTTGTATGTCAATTTTATATCCTGCAACATTACCCAGTTTTTTTATTAGTTCTAACAGGTGTGTGTGTGTGTGTGTGTGTGTGTGTGTGTGTGTGTGTAGGGGGGTGTTTAGGGCTTACTACAGATATGGTCATTAGAAACATTTTAACAAATATTTCCTAAATGAATTCTCTGTAATTCTTCAAGTGATTTTCTTACCTCTCACCCCCTTGACTTTCTTTCTGGTGTCTGCTTCTGCCCTCATTGGAGCCTTCTTTGTATTTAGTCATGCTCCTTCTCTGATTAATCAATTAAAGTGACTCTGATGTCTTCCTAGTAACATCCGGGCAATACCCCACTTCCTTAGAGGGGCTTAGAAGGACTTCAGGATCCGGCCCTGGTTCTAGAGACCCTGAGCTATTCTAGTTATTTGAACATGTTCTTGCCTGCAAAGACCCTGTTCCTTCTGCCTGAATGCCTGCCATCTCCTTAACCCTATGTCTGGCTCACTTCATGTGTTAAAAAACCTTTTTGACCTGATATAGCTGGTTAGGAGACCATGGTATATTGCCCCCTGAGACCCTGTGCTTTATCCCATCTTGTATCCACATAGTATTTTGGTTGTCGGTTTTTGTATGCCTCCCCTACTAGACTGTGGTGTGTGCATGCAAGGGACCATGGCTTGGTCCTTAATATATCCTCAGTGCCCAGCATAATTATAGGGGTAGAGAAGGTACTCTGGAGGGAGACATGATGCACAGCTTTGGAGA
The DNA here is from genome assembly GCF_023721935.1 of Panthera uncia. Classification (NCBI taxonomy): domain Eukaryota; kingdom Metazoa; phylum Chordata; class Mammalia; order Carnivora; family Felidae; genus Panthera; species Panthera uncia. Next base: position 35,199,173 of record NW_026057586.1, on the reverse strand, counting down.
GGAAGTGTTCCATCCCCTGAGGGAAAGGAGGAAGTCAAGGGAGTTTGAGAAGGGCAGCTCTCCCTTTCTGCTCTACCAAAATGGGGGTAACTATAAGTGCTTTATATAATCCACACAATCAAAACAAAGTCCGTGAAAAGAATGTTTATTGTGCAGATGCTGCATTCCTCTTCCTGAGGGCACACCAAAATGGAAGTGGAGTGAAGTGAGAAGCAACATTCACCTGCAAGTTGATTAGGGTAAAACTTCCCGGGGAAGGATGCAAAGTGCTGCAAGTATATACAGCATACAGTCTACAAAGCATGCAATACATAGGAAGGAGAGGAGAGAAAAAGAACAAGTGAAGGTGGGCATAGTTTCACAGTGCAGAGGGCAAGACCAGAACCCAGTGTTGTGGTGTGTAATGCCTCTGGTGAGAGCTGTAGAGTTCATGGGGCTTGGGTACAAATCGCAAGAGACAGGGGAACTTACTGGGGAGAATGGACTGCCATTTTCACTGGCCCAGACTTTCAGTGTCTCAGTCATGACATGGACCAGAGTCATCAGTATGGAGTTAGGACCAGAGCCTCAAGAGGGGAAAGGATGTACTGTGGTCTGTTAAGCTTCTGGTGTGTGTGTGAAACATGGAGCTGGCCCTTGGAATGGCTATCTCATCGTTTCTTCCCAGTAACTGGAAGATGCCAGCCCCACCCGAGAGATGCATAACTGAAGGGTTGGAGGCTGTAGACTGGACCCACTCCAGAGGGAGAGTTACTCCTTGGGAAGGTCCTGTTGACCATATAAAACATTATAAGGATACTTAGGGACTTAATAACCAGTTTGGTGCTGGAGGCAGTTTTTTAAAAAATGTTTTTTTGAAATTGGATAAAACTATTAAAATTATAATTCCAAATACTTCTTTCTCCTTATCATTAATATTTTAAAAATCAGGTAAAAAATATCCCCTGCCATGTAGCCATGCTCGGTTCAGCACTTTGAGAGCCAGAAGGGAAGAAGGTAGAGCCTTGCTGTGGTTTAGCTTTACAGACCTCATGGTGGACATATTTTTCCCACAAGGTTTTAAGCTTTGAGATTGCTGGGGGTTTTGTTTCCTTCTCAGCTGGTATCCCTAGAGCCAAAAAGAGTGCCACGTACATACTAGGTGCTCAGTAAATATTTGTTGTATGAATCAACCAATAAAAAGTTCAGACACAAGCGACAGTTAAAATCTGTGCAAAATAACAGGTAATCCAGCTCCAGAATATGTTGCCTGAAACTTAGAATCCAAGGACCATCCAAAAAGAAAATGATGGATACCAGCTGCTGTTCCTGGAAAAGGTAAGGGGCTGCCATTTGCTCTTCCTGGAGGTGGATTTGGAGTTGGGTGTTGAAGGACAGGCAGATGGCTAGGTGTAGGAAGGATACTTTGGGATGTGAGAGAGGCCTGAGGGTGTGGGGACGATGCTGAGTATGGATGAGCCACTGAGGGTTCAAGAGGGGAAGGAACTTGCCCAGGATCTGCTGGTTAGGAATGCGTGGATTCAAACCCAGGCAGTCTGGCTCAGTGCACGTTTCTTTGATAAATCTGGATGATGGATGGGAGGAGGGAGATTGTAAGGAGCTGTTCCAATAGCAGGGAGGATCTGTGTGTGGAGGTGTCATCTGATTTACACATATTTCCTGTTCAGGGAGGTCTTCTTATTGCTTTCCTTTACCACTCAGGCAGTGGGGACAGTATTTACCTGGCCATTTCTAAGTAGGTGAGTTTTAATGAGAGAGCCACTTGGGAATTCGTAGGTGGAAAAGTAGTGCACAAAGACAGAGCGTTTCTGTACCAGCAAGTGGTGAAAAATAAAGGGCATTTCAAAGAATATTATCATACAACTTGATTTTTGCATGGAGAATTCAGACAGACTGTTTTTGCAGGCTTAAATAATCCCAGGATGAAAGGTACCATATAAATGCAAAGTATTATTATTATTATCCAGTGGTAGAAAAGAAGGGCATTTCAAAGAATGTTTCAGTACAACACAATTTTACTTTGCACAGAGAGTTCAAGGGAAAAAGCTTTATTTTATAGACTTAAATAATATCGTTATGGAGCTACAGTAAAATAAATAATACAGATATGGTGTTAAAATAAATAATACAGTTAGGAGGCTTAAATAAATAATGGTGGAAAGAGAAGAGAAATTAAGAGTCCTGAGAGAAGGTGGGGGGAGATGCAATTTAGAATTATAAGTGGTAGAGAATTGAAGTCCAGAAAGCCTTAAAATATTCAGGATGTACCTACACTGACCAAAAAAATAGCATTGGACAGGTCACAATCAGGGGACTGATCTGAAAGTGTTTTAATTTTTTTCTATTAGTAATAGTCTTTTCCCATCGGTTTGATGGCTGTGAATGCAACATCAAAACTTTTGGCTGAAAAGTTAAAAATAATTAAATTGGCCATTCTATGGCATTTATACAGAATGAAATCTGATAACATCCCTCCTCCCCTAATCCTTGCTCCTTAATCTGTCCCTCTGTTCCTTTGTCCAATTACAGAAAAAACTACCTTATTTTCTACCAGAGTCACAGCTGGCCCTTTTGAAAAGCCTATCTAATCCTGTCCTCCCTAGGTGGCCCTCTATCAGTCATCCTTACCGGTGAGTATGGGCCCTGTTCACATTTTATGGTTCAGATGTCTTTTTAAGAATCTGCATTTTCATCTTTTCATGGAGACAAGGTTGATACACTGTAGGCAGAACAACAGAACCTCTTCTTTAGTCATAAACTTGAGATCCTGAGGAGAATGAGCTGGGTGCTCTTGGGAAGGAGCTGCCATTAGTGCCACAGTTAGTTCTGAGCTTGGGATAAGGGCCACCAGAATCAGGCTCCTGCAGGTGGGAGAGTTGGAGCCAAAAGGGGACCAGGGAGCCAGAGAGTGGAAAGTGAGATGAAACTTTTTCCTCCCATGGAGGGCTCTGGATTCTGAATTCTCCAGGGTGTGGGAGGAAGGAATGGACTATGAGGTGTAAAGGCCGGGAAAGGTTAGAGCACCCCGGAAGGACAGAGACATTCCTCAGAGGCCATCCCCTGTATGTTTGAGACATCTGTGTTCTGGAAGTAGGGAGGGGTCCAGGCTGGAGACATAGGATTTTAGCATGGGCTGGAGACTCTCATGTATTCCACTCCAGCCCATAGCCTGGCAAACGGAGTTTTCTCTGTGCTTGAGGGACTTCTTAAGGTCTTGGGACAATGAAGAGACAATTCTTGTTCAGAAGCACCAGTTCCATGCTGGGGACTCTTGCCAGAGAGTTAACATCCTCATTCTCCATCTGGATGTGCTTAAACGTTGAGGTGCCACTGAGTTTGCAAAGAACAGCATAAGGGGGTCCCCCTATTTCAAGGGCTGTGTCTTCCACCTGTCTGTCAGAACCCTGCTTTAGGTCACAGCCTCCTTTGCCCTGACCTCAGTCCTCTCCAGCACAAGTCATGGGGTCTGGTTGGGAGGAAGTGCTCACTCTGTCACTTACATATTTTCTTTTCTTGTGATTAGGCTGTCTTACTGGGTGGGTCTTATTCAGTAAGCAAATAACGAACTCCTATTTTCTCTTGTCTTTTCCCGGTTATTCATCTAAGGTTTAGGCATATGGTAGGTAGCTCAGTGGAACATTGTGGATTTGAAGAGAAGTGGGAAGCTGTGGCTAGCAGTGGACTTGGGGAGAAGCAGTGGGGTTGAAGGAGCCCCAGCCTTGTGTGCTTCCTGTCTCCAGATGGTGCCGTGCCCTTTTGAGTTTCCTCCATCCAACTTGAGGTTGGATGTCTGCTGGGACAACCCCATAGTGAGGGAGTGAGGAAAAGCCTTGGGGGCATTGTTTCCCCAGGAGCAAGGAGATGATGAGTTGGATGTGGTGTTATGTAACTTTGAGGGGAAAGAAAAAACAAACAAAATAGAAAGGCAGGGAAAATATAAATAAGAAGGAGTGCAAAGTTTTATTGTCAACTGCTGCTGTCACCTCCTGGAACTACAGTCGTATCTAAGAAATATGTGACATACTAATAGGAAGTAATTTACCCAAGGATGTCTTTGTGCCTTGAATTGCCTTCCCTGCTCAGCTGTGGGAAGTTTGCGAGTGTATATGCATGAGAGCCAGCGCAGAGCTTCAGAAACTTCCCAATTTGTGCACAATGTGACTTTTATAAGGCCATTAAACTCATCTCAGAAAAAGGCGCTCTGGAAAACAGTGATACATGGGATCTCAAGGAGCCCGTGAAGGCAGACGGAAATTGCAAAATGATGACCAAACTCTCTTGGCTAAAGTGACTTTGAGGTGGCTGCTGTTTCTGCCACCTTTCTGCCCACCGATGATTTCTTCCTCTTTCTCTGCCTTGAGTCTGCTGATGGCTATGCAGGCCTTCATCTGGACCATCTTGAACCAAGAGAGCACTGTCCTTTTTCCTTGCTGTGGTTGGGTGGGCACTCTGGGACTTGAGGTGGGGACCGACCTGGATGCGCGAGACTTAGCTCTGAGCCCAGTAATAGCCAAAGAGCCATTGTGACCTCGGGGCACTGGTGATAAAGGTCCGTGGTGGCTCCCTCTGCATGGTCCTGGGACCACACCCACAGAAAAGGGAATTCTGGCAATTAACCACCCTGCTGAGGAAACCTTGGGGATGAAGGACCAGAAAGAAGAAAATTGTAGGGAGAAAGGATGGAGAGAGCTCAGGGAAAGAGGGATAAAGAAAGAGGGAGAAGGGAGAAAGGCAGAGTGCGTTGTGGAGATGGTAAGAGAGTGGAGAGGAGGAGTAAGTAAGAGAAGCATGTGGTGGAGGGTGACATGGAGGACAGGGAGGAGAAAGAAGAGGAAAAGGGTCAGGAGGCTGTTCTGGTGATATTTTTCTTCTCAGGTGCCTTTATATGCTTGTTCTGTAAACACAGGCAATGCCATGATCAGAATACAGAAACCTTGAAGTAATTAATAGCACCAAAGACAAGACAGCTGCCTTCCAGGGTGGGTGTGGGTTGCAGGAGAGCAGGTGGCCATTTTGAGTGCTCCTTGCACCCCCCACCCCAATACCTCCCTGCTACTCCAGGCAGAGTCCTAGGCCCCACCACCATCCCAGGCTCCTTCTAGGAAATGCAGCCTCACCTCAGAGAGGGCACTGTGCAAAATTCAGCATACTGAAGGAACTGATAAGGCATTCTCCTTGCTGAGCAGGGCAGCAGGAGGCCTGGAGCTTTCAGCATGGTCGGGGGGAAAAGCTGAGCTAAGAAGCCAAGGGATGGGAGGTAGAGTTGGCTCAGGAGTGGTGGGAGCCTGCCTTCCCAGCATCATTGCTTGACCAGGAAGTAGGCTCTGGGTGCAGAGACACCAACGAAGGGACCTGAGAGTGTTCACTGGGTGCAGGTGATTGGATGGAGATCAGGGCAGAGAAGAAATCAGGGCACCTTTAATTTGTACTCTGGCCTGTATATCTCCTGTGTCCTAGCTGGGGAAAAAAGAAATGAGCCCTTTATCAATTTTTAATAAATTGAAATGACAAATAATCCATTTAATAAATTATTAACTGAGAAAATTACTGAAAACTGAAATATCAAACAATCGTGAGCAAATGCTCGAAGCAGCGTGTTTATTAATAACGAACCCTGCTGTAGGAGAGCACTGATACTGTGGTTGCGACCTGGTCACTGACCGGCATGCGTACTGCGGCCCAGCCTGTTAGAGGACCCAGGGCTGGGGCCTCCTCAGAGGTGCACTTGGTGCGGGTTTGAGGACAACAGAGGCAAACGGAGCAGTTACTTTAGCCCTGGGAACCTGCAGCTTGATGGTCTGCACCACAGACAGCTCTTGAATAGATGATGTTTGGATGTGGCACTTTCACATTGGATGAGGTCCTAAGATTCCCCCTTCATGGTCCTGGAGGGGGCCAGAAATAATCTCATCCCCGGGCTTTAGTTCTTTAAATCAAGAACTATGTGTCAAGAAAAAAAAAAAAGTGTGTGTTTGTGTGTGCGCACGTGCATGAAATTTTGTATATATAAAGGGTGACGTCAGCCCCTAGTCTGTCTGCTGTGATGATCAGCTGAGCTGGCTGTCCCACAGCAGGCCTCAGCAGTGACAGCCAGAGGCCCCGTGTGCTTTGTGAGGGTGGAGCCCTGGTGTGGGTTGCGGGGAGGGGGCTCAGGCAGCACTTGCAGGAGTCCTTCAGCAAAGCGCCCCACCCCCCTGATGGGACTCCTTTGCCGCTCCTGAAAGGCTGTTGGAACTCGTGGAATCCAGGCATCATTCATGCTGTGAAACGGAGGTGCACTGAGAGGATGGACTTGCTTGCAGTGTCAGGGCCCGGGTTTCTAGTCAAATGCCCCTTCCGTCGTGGCTCCAGACCTGCAGGCCCCAGCCCTAAGCTGCCATGTCTGCGTGAAGTCCCTCTCTGAACTCCTCTCTCAGGTAGTCACATGTCCGTCGGGCCAGGACACCTCTTGCCACGAGGCTGGTCATAGTCTTCCCTGTGGTTGGCCCTGCCCTGAGCTGAGGGACAACGGGGTTATCTCTCACTGAGTGCTTGCTCTCTCTAGAAGCATAAGCAAGCCAGCCTGTCTGCCTCTGCTCTTTCAAGGCTGCAGTACCGGGAAGCACGTCTTCTCCATTATAGCCCTGCTGTGGGGCTTGCGGCCGGTCAGGTGACCTCCCTGTGACCTCATTCCTTTATCTGTAAAATGGGGATAATAATAAACAGGGCAATTTGATGACTAGGATTGAAACAGTCCCATTATAAAAATACAATGCAGCAGTTCGGGATGACAGGCTGTAGGCTCGAAGATGGTGCTGCAATGGGTATTTTTAGGAAGGAGGGAAGGGGGGGAGGGATGAGTGGTTTATAAATGTTTGTTGCATTAAAAAATGTGCTAGTTTGAATTGTGCAGAACAGAGTATCATTTGTTTCTAGAAAAATTCACTGCTGTGGAAACGAATTAGTTTATATTGAATATGTGATGGTTCAGAGAAAGGGATATTAACCCAATTTGCATTTCTTTGAACTGAAATAAATTATTGCCATGTTTGCATTAGTTGGGTCAACTGGATGTATTTGGGAAGACCTGCAGTGGGGAGGGCTGGCCTTTGGGCTCCGAGGGCTCCGAGGGCTCCGAGGGCCTTGGGCTAAAAGGTCAGCGTGTGCAGATCACCAAGCACCCTCAAAATCAGGGCTTGTTAACCTTTTGTGGGGACTGTGGACCCCTTTTGGGGTCTCATAAAAGCATGCCTACCTCACACCCTTTTGTATGGATCTCAGCAGACTCTGCGTTTTTCAGCCTGCCGTGGTCCAGGTGTGAAGGCTCCCTGCCTTAAAGAAGGCAGCATCCCTTGTCTTTCTGTCTCATGCCATATCATAGCACAGATTGGTCAAAGCTCAATTTCTGAGGCCTTTCTCAATTGTGGAAACAAAACAGGACTTCGGCTCTGAAGAGAGAGATTGCCAAAGACGAGCTCATGTATGTGCTCAGAGCTGGGAGCTGTGGGCATTGAAGACTGGCATAAAACACAGCCCCAGCCATGAAGAGGAGCTGGCCATGCTCCTTTAGCCCCATCAGTCACCACAATTGGTTTGGTGGGCCTACTTGGCAAGCCATGGCCCCTTCCTCCCTCACTTCTCTATGTCCATGCCTGCTGAAATCACACGCTAAGCCAAATGAGGAGTGCTCCCCAAAGGTATTGAGGTGCCTGCATCCGGGTTCCTCCAAACCTGGCTCTGGCCTGGCCTCCAGGAGTTGCTCATCACAGTGAGAAGAGCACAGAGCCAACCAGCTAGAAGCCTGCACAGGCTCTTTAACACCTGACAAAGGGGCATTAGTCAGCGGCGGGTGATCTGTGAACTCTGACCGTATATGTGGACAGTAGGCAACTGTCATAGATGGACACCAAAAATAATGGTAAATCCAGAAGAGATGGAAGCTACCAGTACTCAGAGACATGGGCCTAGAATTTGCTGTTAACTGTTGGAGCAAAACAGCTTCAGCTCCCTGAAGTGTCTGATAGTGGGGGAAAGAGAGCCCGGGTGGAGGAGGATGGGAAATGTGGCCAGACTTGCGTGGCAAGACTTTGGCTAATTAGCAGCCGGTGGCTAGAGAGCCTTGTTTGATGAGTACCCCCCTCAACTCCACACCCAATGTGAACTCACTTTTATTGGAGAGAGGCAACTATAGGACAACAAGATGATAATCAAAGACTCAATTAAAAAAAACCCCAAAACTTTAGGGGGAAAGTTCTTCTTATGTCACTTCTCTGCTGAAAACCCATCGATAATGCTTTAGCGATTTGAGGATAAAGCTCAAACCCTTAACTCAGTCTACAACTCACTTCACCCTACTTCACCACTAATGCTGGATTTCCTGAATGTACCATGCTGTCTTTGACTTCCAAACCTTTATTTCTGCTGCTCTGTCCACTTGGGGCACCCAATCCTCCTCCCCATGGATGCCATGTCCTCCAGGCCATTTTTCTTTGGGCCCTGGACTAGGTTTGAGCCTCTGTGATAACACTTATTACATTATATTATCTGCAGCAGGAGAAGCTAATTGGGGCCAGCCAGCCAGCCAGCCAGTGGGCTCCTTGGGGGCAGAGCCACGCCTGGTTCACTGTTTGTCCCTGTGGCCAACCAGCTGTACAGGAGAGCCTGGCAAATGCATCTAGAATGTGTGCATACATAAAGTTGTGACTAAGTGAAGCAAATGACTTCAGTCACGTTGTCCTGCATTTCACCCAATCCACTGATTAGCTCCACAACATAAAACAAGATTTGTATTTACTAAGCCTCACTGATCTGTAAAGTGGGGATAATACTCTCTACTTGTTGATTTTGGTGAGGAAAAAACAAGTTAATTCACACAAAAAGCAATGCTGGCGCTCAGTAAGTACTCAGTGAATGTTAGTTATTACTGGTCTCTTTGAGTAAGATGGGAGAGATTAAACCCAGTACTGTCCTGGAGACAAGAAACGTCACTTTCCTTAGTGGGTAGAACCACCACTAGCAATTAGGTAGTGAGAATGCTTCTAGAAAGCCACCTCCAGGAGAAAGTCAGACGCAGACTTAGGACCAGGAATCAGACTTCAGGGGACTGTCAGGAACCATGCAGGCTTCCAGTGGTACCAGATGGTAGGGTTGGATTTGGGGAATCGTGGTCAGGGAGGGCTGGAGGAAACTCCCTAGTGGAGCCTGTGCCAGTCTCTGGCTAGGCTTTACTTAAGTCAGGGGAAGGCATTCATGCTGGGTAAATGAGGTAATGAATGTGCAAGTGCTTTGCAAACTGCAAAGTGCTTTACAAATGTGAAGCATTATTGCTCTCATCTATTTCTCTTCTTTGTGCTCCCAGGGTTTCCTAATAAGAGTTCCTTTTCAAAAATCCTAGCCTGGCTTTAGGTTAACTAAAGGGAAAGACGTGTGTGGTGTAGTAGGTAGGGCGCCTGTGTACCCTGAGCATAGCAGAGGTCCTGGCTAGGAAAGAGGGACTGGCTGACAAGAGGAATGTAGGAAGGAAAAGGCTGAACATTGCATGGTAATTAACCCCTCCAGACCTGGACTATTTCCCAAGCCCAGGGCCATTTTAGAGCTGTGCAAATCATTCTAGGAAGACAGAATGGTCTGTGCTGAGAAGAGTGAGGGTCAAAGCTAGGGCTGTGAATAAGTGTGGAGTGTCATGGGAAATGTCCCTAATCCCCGAGTTTGTGTTTGCCACTCAGTTACACAGGCTGGCCCAGGCGAGTGCAAACCACTTCCAGCTGCTTTGTGCAAGGGACAAAGACTGACCTGGAAGAAGGAAGAATTCTGACCCCCAATACCCTTGATTATCTAAGCACATGGGTTCACCAGGCTGGCTGGCTTCCACCTGTGCCCAGCATGTTCCTGGCCTCCTCCAGCCAAACACATGAACTTGTGAAGATCTGCAGCTCTGCTACAGCAAGATCCAGCCAGGTTAGACAGAGAATCAAAGGTACCAGATCCATTTTCAAGGCAGATTTCCCTGAGTTTATGTTTAAACTCAACTTACTTATGTGAATATGTTGCCAGGGGCAGAGTAGCTCCCCCTGGAGAGAGTCACATGAAATCTCAGCCTCTTACATCCCACTAAGGGTGTGAGAATGAAACCTTGGAAGATTGCATGGATAATCATCAGGATAATGTTTGTGATTCTTCATGAGTTGTATCTCCTTAAATTCGTGGGAGCTGTCTACACCATCGACTTCCTTTAGTGCTAAGCTGGAAGCTGCGGGTTGTTCTTACTCAACGAAGCTTAAGTATGTCACACAAGCATTGTGTCTCCATACATATAAACACATATTTACAAATAAATATATACTGCTTCAGTGCTCCATACCTAGCACCTAGCACAATTCTTGATAGGAGGGGATCAAATGCGATTGTTCACTGAGTGAATAAATGTATGAATATGGCTGGACCATCAGAAGACAAATTTCAGAGGTCCCAGCAAGACAGTGTGGAGGCAGGTTCTTTGCCCAAATATCAGTTGATTTTCACACAAGTGACCATATCCCATCATTTCCCCCAAACAAATGGGTGTGATTTTGCGAGGCTGTTTAGGCTGCAAGGGTAACTTAAGTGGCCAAAGAATTCCATAAGCTGAGGACAGGCAGGGAGTGGGCATGCCACACTCAGTGGACAGCGAAAACTAGAAGGGCCAGATGCTAAACACACATTATTTGAGTCACTTGTTTTGTCTGAGGCTTTCTGAGTTTTTAGAAAACTACATTTATTCATTACCATCTCCTTCTCCCAGCCCCCAAAGGACCTTTAAAACCTGCATTTAGAATTGAACTGGGAAAGGGTGTAAGCAAGCCCTTGTTTGGTTGGCCTTGCTGTTATCAGTCTTCAGAACACACGGGAATCATCTGTGGAGCTTTAGGAACTGTAGCTGTCTGGGCTCCATCAGGACTTCAGGGGTGTAAGTTGTCAAAGCTGCGTGGGTTATGTGATGCCCTGAGAGCAACTAGTATAGTCCCACATTTCCCCCAACCCACTGAGTACTTCTGCAACATAAAAAGCATTACTTATTCATATGACACTTCTTAGTTTCTGGGATTTCTTAATGTGTGCCCCCAGAGTGGTTTCCATGTCCCACATGCCCTCTGACCAGGGTAGAGAACAGTGGGGCCCTTATGTCATCCACAAAGAGCAGCATGACCGTTGGCTTTTGCTGTTTTTAGGTTAGTTGTATTACTGAAAGCATGGGTACAGTATGGGCCTGTTCTGATGGAGGTGGCAGGAAAGGAAGAGCATAGGGGTTTGGCCAGAGGGGCTGCCCAGAACAAGGTGCGTGTGGCCGTTCTCTGAAAGTGTCAGATACACTGTGTACCAGAACTAATGTTTTCATTAACTCATGTATGTTTCCTTCATCGGTTACGTACTGAATGCCTATTATGTGTTAGGTACTGCAGACACCATAGTGTGTGGGACAGCCGGGTCTTTGCCTCATGGAACTGATAGTCCAGAGTGGGGTAGGATGAAGAGATAGAGGTGATAGACAAATCAACAAATAGATAACATTCATGTAGACATAGTAAGATTGACAGTCAATAGAGAAAGCCTCAAACTACTTTTTTACACTGTTTTGACCCCATCCACCCCTTATACTGAATCAGTGGAAGTGACCTTCTGTGTTCCAGACACACTAGCCAGTTATGTCTTGTTCCTGCACAGGAGCTCCTGCCACGAGCCCTCCATCTTCTTCCTCTCTCTCACTTTCTCTGTATAATTTCCACGTTAACATTTGGTGATGCCAGATATTTTACAGATGAGGCAGACAAAGTCTGAAGACTTGAACTGACCTGTTCTGTAGTGCACGGCCAGCGACTGGGGGTAGTGGGACTCTGAACCCCACCTTGTCCTTCTCCCCTAAGGCTCTACCTACCCTGGCCACGCTTCGGCCTCCGGAGCAGATTGCCTCAGTTTCCACTCTTTCTTTGTGTTTTTCTTGGTTAGAGTCAAGGCTTCAGTTAACTTTTCTCTGTAGAACGACCATATTAGGCGAAAGTTTGTGTGGGATCCAATAAAACATCAGATGATATTGAGCATACGTCAGGCAAAGCCTGCAGCCCAATAAGTTATTATGTGTAAATGTTACAACTTTATTTTGAGGAGAATACATGTGTACTATCAAGCTGTTTTATGGATACGCAGTGTGATTGATTACAGCATGCAGATCTGTCGCAACAAGATAAACTCCGATAGAATAATCTGTGGATATTTAGGCCTCAGCAATTTGTTATCCAAAGACGACTCTAGAAATGATAATTCTTCTCATTCCAGCGATTTCTCTCTTCTACTTCCTGATAAAAAAAAACAAACAAACCCGTATCCAGAGAGCTGACTTCTGATGCTAGGGTCCTCTTCTTGCTCATGTCCCCTTCCAGTTGCTCTACAGTGAGCAGTGGAAGGATATGTTTGCCATTGAAGGCATACCCGCAGTGGAACTGGGCCCAGAGTAAATGGGTGTTGGGGGCTGGCTGCCAGGGCTGTTACCCTAGAGCAGCCTCTGCTTCTAAGCTAACAAATAAGCAAATGTGAAAAAAATAGCCATGACTTTTCATCACAAAGAATTGTTCGGGTTAAAGTGGATTAAATCAAGTAGCGGAATATTTTGTAGATCATCCCCAAGCAACTTGTTGCTACAAAATAACTAGGTGGAATTCATCAGCAACTTTCTGAATAACCATTTGTGAAGCAAAGTTGCTTAAATGAATTAAATCAAACTCAAGGCCCCCACCTCTTCCTTGATGCCATTGCTGACTACCTGGGGGTACTTTGACCTTCTCTTGGCCCCTTTAGGGTCTTGGGCCACTCAACTCACTCTCTTGATAATGAGTTACTAATGTGCATTCCCTTGGATTCCTAACCTGAGTTATGAGTTCTATTTAATAGTTACACAACTTTCCATGTGTATAAAGAGGAGACATGGCTCAGTAGAAGGGAATTCTAGATCTGGAGGGTAAAGCCTTATGTTGTCTTCTTAGCTTTGCCTCCCACTGGTTCCGTGACATTGGGAAAGGCACTTCCCTTGAGCCACAGTTCCATCACCTGAAAAGCAGGGACAGTGACACTTGTCTTACCTATTTTGCAAGGTTTTTGTGGAGAGCAAACAAGCAAATAAAATATTTGAAAACACTTTATAAACTGTGAAATCCTATTCAAGAAATATTTATGAAACCGCTAAGACCGTTTCACTTGCTTTGGCTGTAAATATGGTCACTTCCTTTTTATTTTCCTACTCAATCACTTAAGACCTCAACTGCTCTTATCAGGAAGTCTGGTTCCTTATTTCTTATCCCCCACCATGCACATTTCTCCCATAAGCAGGGAAGAAGACAGTTGAAAGCTCCATCTGTCCATGGCGCTGCTACTTGAGGGGAGGGGTGGTATCTTACTGCATTCTGGCCCACAGGGCCTGTGTTGTCTATGGGACCCTGCCCGGTAGCCTACTGGTGCCCTTGTGGGTCCAGACCTGCACCCACATCCATTTCTGGGGTTTCCCATACTTGGGTCCTCACTCCACAGGCTGAGCTGCAGTTTTCCCAGAGTGTTTCTGCAGAGTGACTGGTTCCTGTTTCCATTGTGGCCTGTGCCAGAATCCCCATCCCCATATTACCCCACAGACCCTAGGACTGATCTTAGGTCACTAGTTCGCATACCCCCTTCCCTTATTGGAGATCTTAGGCATTCTTTCTTACCAGAGGACTTGGCAGATAGCATCCTGAATAAGAGCAAGGACTCTGGAGGTCAACCTGTCTCAGATCAAATTCTGGCTTCACCACTTCCTAGCAGTGTGACTTTGGAAGGATTACCTAGCATCTCTGTACCTCAGTTTTCTCATGTAAAATGGAAATAAAATGGACAATAAAATCTCATAGGCTTGTTTTGAAAATTAAATGAGATAAGAGATGTAAAGCTCTTAGAAATGACTGGCCGAGAGTAAGCACTATAGAAGTATTATTAGCTGTTGTCTGTTATGACTGATCATGGTCACAGTGATTCATAGATACCAGTTTCCCTAATCTGAAGCTTTTATTGTAGGAATAAGATACAGGCTGTGTCTCTCTCAAAAGTCTCCTGGACTCCTAAGACAACAATTAAACTTAGTCCATGCCCTTTGCCTCCATGACCCTTGCCAAGAGTTAGGCCTGCCGAGTTCAACAAAAAGAGGAAGAAGGGGAGTTGTGTCAGTTAGCTTTCACTGCATAGCAAATGACCACAAAAATGCCATGGTTTAAAATGACAACCATTTATTTAGTTCATAGTTTGTCTTTTCTGGGCTGGTTCAGCTTATCTCTGCTGGACTTTCTCAGGTATCTCTGGTTACCTGGTAGGTTGGCTGGTGGCTTGATGAGATGAGATGGTTTCATTTGCATGTCTAGAAGTTGGCAGGTTGTTGGCCAGGTATTGGCTGACTGTTGGCTGGGGTGCCTTGGTTCTTCTCCATGGGGCCTCTCAGGTTCCAGCAGGCTAGCTTTGGCTTATTCACAGGGCTGTCTCAGGGTTCCAAAGATCGCAAGAAAAGAAACTACAAGACCTTTTTGAGGCCTGGGGTTGGAAGACACATTCCATTGGTCAAATCCACCTCTTGATGGAAATGGGTTGTTGCTAAGGATTTGTGATTATTTGCTGTTAATCACAGAAGTAAACCCTTTGCTTAGGGCAGTGGGCTCTTAGTTTCCTTTTGCATTATAAGAGGAATGTGATTTCACCTTTGCTAGGATGTTTCTCTTTCTCTTTTAAACTTTGATTTATTGCTTACTCCCTCTGTGCCAGGCACAATGGACTACAAGAAGATATCGTGGTCACAGAATATTTAGGGGGAAGAGGAAGACAGGCTAGAAGTGCCTGTGCTTTATTGGTGCCTGGCAGGGCCTTTAGGGTGGTTTAGGGAAAATAGGAAGACCTCTTTGAGAAAATCAAGTTAAGGCTGAATCTTAAATTATGTCAGGAGATAGCCATGTTTGGGGGCAAAGGGGAGTAGAATGGAAGGATAAAATGGAAATTACAGCAAAAGGCCACCTGATCCTGCTCCCTTAGCTATAAATGAGAACAATGAAACCTGGACACTTTCCCAGTAGTACCTACATTTAGTGGAAGAGCAGGAATCCAAGCCCCCCAACTTCCCTGTCTTGATTTGTACTCAGAATTACATCCCCAAATAGGTGCATCTCAGTTAAGGCCACCTTTTTCATTTAAAGTCTACTCGCAGGCTTAATCATATTTTGTCTTCAGGGCTCTGATTGTACCTCCTTTATGAGGAGCTCCAAACCCCCTTCACCCCTGGCTCCCATATCCCAATACTTAAAAGTAAGGTCTGCTCTAGGATTGGCTGGTGAGTAATCCAGACAAATGTCTCTGCTCAGGGATGGCTGTCTGGCCTTGTAGACCTGTGTGGTCAATGAGGCATCTCCATGCAGTGGGCCATGCTGAGAAACCAACTCCAACATCCATGCTGCGTGTAACGTGTCAGAAGATAAAACTGTGTAGTTTCATCGGGTATTGTTTTGTTGCAAAAACGTACAAGAGGCTATAACTTGATTGTTATACTTCTGGAACACTTGACCCTTGGACCCTGTCTTAATTAGAAGTGCATTTTGCTGCAGAGTATCAGTTCTACTTCTGGCCATTATTCCTAGCTGAGAACCCGGGCTGTTCCCAACTGGACTCAACCATGAACTCCACTGCTGGCCATTGCACAGTATTTTGCTTTATAGCCTTCAAAGTATTCTCAAGTTTATCATCTCATGGAATTCTCATAAAACTCTACCAGAGAGGCAGATAGAAAAGCCCTCTCATTTAGTGGATAAACAAGTAGAGGCTCAGAGGAGTTAAGAAACTTGCTCAGGGGCACCTGGGTGGCTCAGTCTGTTAAGCGTCCGACTTCGGCTCAAGTCATGATCTTGTGGTTCATGAGTTTGAGCCCCATGTCAGGCTCAAGCAGTTCAAAGTTCAAACAGTGCTGACAGCCCAGAGTCTGGAGCCTGCTTCATAGTCTGTGTCTCCCTCTCTCTCTCTCTCTCTCTGCCCCTCCCCTACTCGCACTCTGTCTCTCTAAAATGAATAAATGTTAAAAAACAAAAAAACAAAAAAAACTTGCTCAAAGCCTCAAATTAGTGAAGTCTTGATCCAGTATAGAAGGCTATGTCTCGGGCCTTTAAGAGCAGAACTTTCATGGAGAAATACAGAGCAAACAGCTTCATGGTCTGATGTGGCTTGGCATTAGACCACACCCTCAGGGCCTCTTGCACCCTGGTACAGGTTTTGCCCAAACCAACTAGCCCAGGCGTCAATACTTTCCTGAGCTCTTCCCTGCACATGGCCTGGTGCCTGACTACAACACCCATGTGATGCTTCCAGTTCCACATGGCGGTCTGTGTGCCAGAGGGCTTTGTCAGTGGGGAGTAGAGAAGAAAGGCTGTTAGTACATGTCATTGACACTCTACCACTTCTAGCGTGCATTCTCTGGTGGGCAGGCAAAGAATCCCGAAGCCATACCTTATTTAACCAAATCAGTGTATACACACTGCCCAGCTGTTAGACATGGTGGCAGGACCATGGGAGCTCTAAGGGAGAGGAGGCCTGGAGTAGACTGTTTGACAAGGGGATGATGATTAGACTCTCCTTGTGTCGTTGAGAGCAGAACTAGGGCAAACCACAGAGACTGTCAGGAAGCAAATTTTAATCCACCACCAGGAAGAACTTTCTACCCCTTTAGAGCTGTCCAGAAGGAGAAGATTTTGTCTTAAGTGATAGCTTATCTGTCATTCATGGGAGTTGCCAGTCCCATTGCTGAAGAGCAAGAACTGACAGAAGAAGCTTTTTCAGTCAAACTAAAGCCCATCAATTTTTCTTTATTAGGCCCAACCATTGGTCCTAATTTTAGATTCTGGAGCAGCACCAGATAAAGCTAATCACTCTTGCACATTTTACAAGAGGGGCTTGTAAATGAGTTTCTAATTGGTGGAATTTCAGGCATGATTATAAAGTGAAATGAAGAATTTCAGGCCAGTAGGGAGATATTTTGGGGCAGTGTGGTTTTTTCAGAGCCTTTAAATCATGCCACAAAGCTGACCAGCTACCATCCTGGGTTGGATGAATGTATGAGAAATTCATTTAACTTGCAATTGCTGAAGATCCTTTTGGTGGGAACCAAGTGGCGCTAGTAGGACTTTAGAAGTTTTCTCAGAGTCTTTGGTAAATGCCCCTTGCCCTTTAGACTCAGATTATGAAGTGCAGGTCCCCGATTTTAGGAAGTGGCTGTGCTGGATGGGGCAGGGCCAGGATGGGGGCTGCAGATGAGCCCTGCATCTTGTTGCCCACTCGCTTGGAGATCTCTGTGGAAAGAATGAAAACTGTTAGTGTAAGCATAATTGGGCCCGAGAAGAGTTCCGCACGTCCATCTCACCCCTAGCATTGGCCATGTGTCATTACTCAAGCGCCTGGCTTCTTCCTTAGTGGTCACAGATAACAGAGAAACATCCAGTGACACACAAGAGGCATCTGAGCTTCTTGCTGGAAGTCACAAGTAGAGACAGGTGCCACTGCCAGCAAGGTGTGTCTTCAGAGTCCCTGCCTCCCTTTTTCATATCACTTCCCTCCTTTCTGTGTGCATATTATTTTGGACCTTCTTGGGTCCTAAGTATTGTGGAAGCAATAATGTAATGTAGGATTTTAGCTCCCACTCAGGTGCTAGGGGCTCCCTCTATGCCACCAGTATGTCTAGCCCAGGGAGGGTGGTACAATCAATTTCCTGGATATTTTCTGCTCTCTCAGTCTTTGTTTAACCAATAAGTGCTCCTCTTTCTTTTAGGTTGGTGACAAGAGAACACAGCTCTGCCCTCTGTACACAAATCCGTGCATGCATGCAGTTATTTGATAAACATTTACTGGGCTTTGACCTAGAGTCAGACACTGTGCTGGGCACTAGGGACATGCCTAGGGGGAAACGCATGACTAGCTGAGAGATTGGCCTGCAAATACACACAGCTAGTACAGTGAGACAGTCGCTTCAGTGGCGTTTTGCACAAAGACAGTAGGACTCAGGACAGGCTTGCTGCCTGGGGGAGTCAAGGAAGGTGTGACAGAAGCCTTGATGACTGAGTCAGCATATTCCACACAGACGAGTGGTCCAGGTGAGCCATGTGCTGAGGTCCTGAGGTAAGAGACAGCATGCCATGTTTGAAGAGAGGCACCAGGAGGGCAGGGACTGCATCTGCTTTTGCTCCCATTGTACATCTGTTCATAGTGAACTCTTATCCTCTCTAGAATATACAGCTATGCATACATCGTTAAGTTTATACACCTGCATTAAAGTTTTACTATCAAACTAGAACATGTACATGATTAAAGAATTCAAATTTATGACAAGACTTACAAAAAACCTAGTAGTCCCTTGTCCTACCTTTCCTCACTTCTAAGTCTTCCTCCCTGGAAACACCTTTTCAACTCTTTGAGCTCTTGTTGCTGGCATTTTACCTTCCTATTTCTAAATAATATTTTTATACTGCTGTCTCTTCAGGACAGTATTTTTTAACTTCTGTCTATAGAAGGGTAGACTTCTCTTTGAGCTAACACATTGGCCCTTCTCTTTCTTTCATCCTACCAACATAGCTATGATGCAATTTTCCGTTAAGTTTATTTTTAGGATTTTCATATTTTTATCTATGAAAATATTCGTAAAGGGATACAGATAGGATAATTCCCTTTTATACACAACTTTTTGTTTTCACAAGTGCTAAAAATTGTCAAATTTAATAGTTTACCTAGTTTTCTGTGTACCTACCATTGATTCTTCCCCAAACTCTCTGATGGAGCTACCAAGATGTCCTAGACACAGTCAAACCCTCTGGGTGACTGAACAGTGTCGCTTTTTTCTTGAAACTTCTCCCTCTGGGGTCCCCAACCCCTACCTCTGTATGATTTGGACTGGCTCCCCCTCCTGGCTGGCTGCACCCTTCCTGTCTCACTTCCCTCTGTACTGGTCTCCTCTGGTGATCCCCTCTTTCTTTAATCTTTTGTCTTCTTTGTTTTACTCTATTACTTTGGTGAAGATGCTTATCTAGAAGCTTCTCATGAAAACCCACATGGATTAAAATTTTAGAACACTTGCATATCTGAATATGTCTTTTTTCTGTCTTCACATTTGACTTAACCATTTAGCCGGATATAGAATTCTGTGATGGAAATACATTGCTCCAATGTATTCTAGGTGCTAGTGTCACTATTGAGAAGTCTGATGTTTTACTGATTTCTGCCTGTGTGTGTGACCCTTTTTTTTACCCTTCTTTGAAAGTGTTTATCCCCATTCTTTATCTCAGTGTTTTGAAATTTCAGGATGATACATCCAGGCGTGTATCTTTTTTTCATTCATTATGTTTGACCTTTTGATAATTCCATTATTCTTGGAGTTTCACACTCTTGTTCTGAAAATCCTCTTGGGGTTTATTATCTGTAATTATCTCCCTTGTTCTCTCTGAGCTCTCTTATTGAAATTTCTATGAGACTATTAGACCTCTTTGATAAATGCTTTAATTTTCCTATTATTTCTTTTCATTTCACCTCACTGTGCTTTGTCTACTTCCTAAGAGATTTCTTATATTTATTTTCTAGAAGTCTCTTTAATTTATTATAGTTATTCCATATTTAATATCCATTTACTCTTTTTTATTTTCTGACTTTTCTTTTACAATAACCTTCTGTTCTTGTTGCATGGCTACTTTTTTTTTTTTCCTGAAGCTATTAGCAGTAATTTTTTTAAAGATAATTCTTTAGTTTCCTGCTTTACTTTTGTTTCCTGTGAGTCCCTTATGTCCAATTTTTTGTTTTGTTTTGATTTTTGTTAGAGTCTTTCATAAGTGTCTGCTGATCTTTGGCTATCTGTTCATACTTCAGAGTGAGGAACCATATTGCTAACTGGAATTCTGTGATTATGAGTGGGCTTTGTTGACTAATGGACTTCAGTGTGGGGTGATTGGATCCTGGAAGTTTTGTTAGCCAAATGTCAGATTATTTAAAGACAAACCCTCTAGGTTTCCATCTTGTTGTCAGTCTTCTGGGAGCTTAGCAGGTTAAGGAAGGAGAGTGTTTTACCATTCGGTCTTTAGACTCCACTTTATGTAGGTGCTAGTTATAAAGGAGACAGGCCTGAGGCCTGACCCTTAGACACCCACATTTAGAGAAGAGGAGGAAGGTGAAGTCAATGAGAGGGACATAGGACTCGTCACCATGTCAGGAAGAGAACCAAGGAAGGGGGAGTAGGTAAATAGCATTGACTGTAGCCCAGATGTCAAATCAGTTGACTTCAGGTAGCAATTGGAAGTCTTCACTGCTGCTGTGGAGGTGAAATCCAGCTTGTGGGAAAAAATCCAGCTTGAAGGAAATGGAGGAAGGGAAGCTACATGGCCCTATAGAGACTGAACTCTCTGTCTGACTGGACTGTTGTCCTTCTGCAGCCATTGCTGGCTCCAGTTCATGTTCCTTCCATAGGTTCTGAGTATATTCTGGGGAAATAGGGGATGTATGCACATCAGCCATCAGAAGTGATTGACAGGAGATGAGAGGGATTCTTAAATGTATGAAAGTAAAACAAACACTTTATTTAAGGAAAAGGCAACTTGGAAAAAAAAGCCTAATAAATAACTCAGTACAGCTGGCTTAAGCACTTTAAAGCCAGTGTCTGTGATAAGCAATGAAAACATTAATATAAAATGCTTCACCATAAATGAGTACAATTCAGGCTGATGTATTGCAGCTGAGCCGGCTGTCGGATGGCATGCTTTTAAAGTGATGTTTACAATCAGTATTTTTTCCTTTGGTAACTAGAAGAAGGCAGAAATGGCTGGAAGCCCTGCCAGGGTGCGGCTCTGAGCCTCAGGAGGGTGGGAGCTCTGCCAGGGCTGGCCTTCCTCTACATCCCCTCTACCAACCAGCTTGAGATAAGGCAGTTACAGAAGTGTGATGCAGGGCTGAGCACAGAGCTCGGAGCCTGGGTTCAACTGGTGGGCAGCTGTTAGGTATGGAGACAGTGGGTCAGTATTTCTGGGCTCTTTATCTCCCCGGCTAGTCCTGGAGGTCACAGAGGGTGTCTCCCAAGTTCCCAAGGCCCTTGGAGACCAGGGCCCTTATGTCCCTGCTGACGTTTCCTCTTCCTCTGCTGTGGAGCCTCTTAGCAGTGTTGCCCATTGGACTGCTTACCCCTGAAGTTCACTCAAAACAAACATGTGTTTCACTTTGACATTTTACAATTTATCAAATGGTGGGGAGAATGTCACCTGTCCTATCATGTCAGTGTGGTTGTGGAAGAATCAGATAAAATAGCCATACAAAAGAACACAAGAATGTTAAGCTTGCATGGGAGGGGCAGAGAGAGAGAGAGAATCCCAAGCAGGCTCCACACCCAGCAGGGAGCCAGACTCCAGGCTTGATCTCATGACCCTAGGATCATGACCTGAGCTGAAATCAAGAGTGAGACGCTCAACTGTTTGAGCCACCCAGGCACCCCAAGCCTTCCTTTTAATGTATGGGTAATCTGGTAATCATCCTCAAAAGGACTTTCCTTCCTATGCAATAATAATAAGCATGTCATGTTTCCTGAGTGCTATCTTCATGCCAGGCTGGAGTGGTTCCTCCTGGGAATGTACCCACCAGCTCCTGGCTCCATGCCTGTGTAGGCAGCCTTCTCAAGGCCTTTGAAAGCCCTTTCTGTCTTCCTGTCTCAGCTCCATCAGGATTCTGCTTCTCCTTTGCTGCCAACACTTGTTTCTCTATCCCTGGTTTCTGACAGCCTTGCTGGCTGACCGAGAAATGGGAGCTATTTTGTTTTGTTTTCTTTATCATTGTTGTCCATGAAACACATTACAAGGCCATTTCCTTAAAGTGGTTTACTGTCAATCACTGTGGGGAGAATAAACAAAACAGCATAGATGGTGAAGAGGTCAGAGAGCCTTGGTGGTTGTCACTGGCTAGTAGCTCCTGAATTCTGTTTTAAACAATGACTCCAAAGTTTCCCAAAAGGGGACTGAGCACTTCTCTAGCTATGTCTAGGGTCTCGCTGACAGCCCTTGATGACTTGAGTGAAGCCAGCCTACTCAGACTCTCACCTATAACTGTGGCTGGCTGCACCCCACAGGGGCTGGAGACCACCTTCCTCCTCCAAGCCCCTCGTCAGGTGAGGAGTTGGGCTGCTTCTCTGGACCCTGAAGTGTTTCTGTTGTTTCCTTTGCATTTCCTATGGCTTCTGTCACAAATAACCACAAGATTAGTGGCTTCAAATGACAAAAATGTATTATCTTACAATTCTGGAGGTCAGAGGTCAGGTCTCAATGGGCTAAAATCATGGTGCTGGCAGGACTGCATTCATTCTGGAACCTCTTGAGGTGAATCTGTCATCTTTTTTTGCCTTTTCCGATTTCTTGAGCCCACCCACATTCCTTGGTTCATGGCCCCTTTTCATCTTCAAAGCCAACAATGGGTCCACATGGGTCCTCATGTCCCCACTCTGGGTCCTCATGTCCCCACTCTGATGCTGACACTCCTGCCTCTTCCATCTTTTCAGGGCCCTTGTGATGTCACTGGGCCCACTTGAATAATCCTGGATAGTTTGTCTCCCTCTCCCTCTCCCTCTCCCTCTCCCGCTCCCTCTCCCTCTCCCTCTCCCTCTCCCTCTCCCTCTCCCTCTCCCCCTCCCTCTCCCCCTCCCTCTCTCTTTCTTATATATATGTATATGTATATATATATATATATATATATAGTTTAAAAAAAGTTTTTACTAATTTTTGAGAGAGAGAGAGAAAGAGCATGAGCAGGGGAGAGGCAAAGAGAGAGGGAGACACAGAATCTGAAGCAGGCTCCAGGCTCCAGGTTCCGAGTTGTCAGCACAGAGCCTGATGTGGAGTTTGAACCTACAAACCACAAGATCATGACCTGAGCCGATGTTGGATGCTCAACTGACTGAGCCACCCAGGCACCCCTTGTCTCCCTACTTAAGGCCAGCTGTTTAGCAAACCTATTTCATCAGAAACCTTAATTCTCTCTTGTCACGTAAGGGAACATATTCATAGGTTCTAGGGATTAGGACATGGACATCTTTGGGGAGGGGGGTTGGCATCATCCCTATCACAAATATCTACAACTGACTTCTCCTTGAAATACTCCCCTTATTCTTGACATAAGATGAGCTACAAACACTGCTTCCACTCTCAGGTCAAGCTTGTCTTGTTACCTGGGATCCTCAGATGGACAGACTCACTCTAGTTTCTCATGAGGCCCCGGTGGTAGGCAGGTGCCAGCTTTCCAGGAGACTCCATTGCCAGCAACCAGAAGCCTCTTTAAGGGCTTCAAAGACCCTCTGTCCCTATTAGGCTTCACTCTCAATTCACACATCTGGTCTGAGGGAGTGTAAGAGGCCATGTGCCCTGAGCACCACAAAAGTCCTGCTGCCACTGTAGTCACCTGCAGGGATTTTATAATAGTACACTCCAGTATTCTATACTTGAATGATCAATAATGACCAAGAATGATCAATTGTCAGATAAGATAGTTTGAACAATCAGAAACAAGAAATGTATATACAGATCTTCCTCGTCTTATGATGGGGTTATGTCCTGACAACCCGTCATAAACAGAAAATATTGTAAGTTGCAAATGCATTTAATACATCTAACCAACTGAACATCATAGCCTAGCCTACCTCAAATGTGCCCATAATATTTATGTTAGCCTACACTTGGGCAAAATCATCCAACACAAAGCCTATTTTATAATAGTGTTGAATATCTCATGTATGTATTGAATACTATACTGAATGTGAAAAACAGAATGACTGTATGGTACAGAATGTTTGTAAGTGTATTGGTTGTTTGCCCTCATGATCACGTGGCTGACTGGTGCCTGGCATCACAAGAGAGGATTGCAGGGCAAATCACTGGGCCAAGAAAAGATCACAATTCAAAGTATGGTTTCTACTGAATGCATATTGCTTTCCCATTATCATAACATTGAAAACTCATAAGTCAAACCATCATAAGCTAGGGACTGTCCGTATATAATTTCTAAGCTGGAAAGAGAAGGATAATTTTGCCAAGTTCCTATTGTAAGGAAGGCCAGCTGCTCCCTCAGACACGATCATGCTGCCATTACCATCCGGTACAGTTAGGCAGCTCTAGGACCGTGGTGCAGATCCACCACTGCGTCACCTTGGGCAAGTTACTTCATCTCTTTGGGCTTTAGTTTTCTTTTTCCTCAAATGGGAAGGCTTAATTTGAAGAGTGAGCCAAAAAGTACCGGGTGTATTCTCTGTTCCTTTCTTCCACTATTTGCTCCCCTTCTACCTCAGTTATCCACACTACCTCTCATTGTTCTGATCATGCCTCATTTATTTCTAAAGGGCCTAGGAATGACATGTGTTAGTTTGAGGCCCCCTTCCCCCATCCCTGACATGCATGTGCATGTGCCCACTCATGGATACACACGCTGGATAGAGATGTGGATATGGTATGGAATGTCTCAGACTTTTCTGCATCAAGCCTGCCTCACATTGGAGGGAAGCTAACCCCACAGGAAGAAAGGACACAGTGGGGAAGGCTCAGACAGAGGGATCTGTGGGTGGAAGAGGATCTAGAATCATCTAAATTAATCATCTACAGTTTTCGATTTGAGAAGCCATTCCCCAGGCCTAGCACTGCTATTCCCCAAACTTCCTCTTCTTCCATGGGGGATGGTGAACAGCATCATAGGGTGGGAGGGTGGGGAGAGGGATGTGTCACTGGCTGAACCAGCAATGGTTTCTAGACCAAATCAGCCCAAACCACTCCTCTCTATACCAGAAAGACCTACACACAAAGGGCCAAACTCAGCTCTTCAGTGCTTCCTGATTGCCACTATACTTCTTTCCAGACTGCAATTATAAATTTTAACTGAACAGATGTATTATATGGAAATGCTTTAAAACATTATTAGGAACAGCTTTTGTATTAGTGGTAATAAATCCATACCTGCAGTCACTTCTCATTGCTGTCTAACTCTTTGATAACTTGAAAGATGTAAATTCTGTTCCACTGTAAATTTGGGTAAGTGTATTGGTGCCCTCCTTCCTTCACTATTCTGTTCTTCTCCCTCCCAATCCACTTGTCCCACTCCCCAAGGCCTGCTCACAGCTCCATTCAGAGGGGAGAGCTCAAACCTTCAAGCATTGACTCCACTGCATGATCTTGAAGGACTTAGGTACACTTCGTGCCCCTGGTTATAGGCTGCTCCTCAAGTGGCTCTCAATGATCCCTGCCCCCTGGCATTCATGCCTTCTGTGGGGCTGGACCTAGTGACTTGAATCTAATGACTAGAATACCATGAAAGTGATGGAAACGTCACTCTCGAGGTTAAGTTATAAAAGGCTCTGACGTTCATCTTGCTGGCACTCCTTTTCTTGCCTTTTCGGCTTGCTGGCTTTGATGAAGCGAGCTGCCGTGGTGGAGAGACCCACATAGCAAGGACCTGAGTGTAGCATCTGGTTAACAGCCAGTGAGGAGCTGAGATCCTCAGTCTGATGGCCCTTGAAGAACTGAATCCTGCCAACACTGGTGTATGAG
This sequence comes from Panthera uncia, assembly GCF_023721935.1. NCBI lineage: Eukaryota > Metazoa > Chordata > Mammalia > Carnivora > Felidae > Panthera > Panthera uncia. Next base: position 35,173,581 of record NW_026057586.1, on the reverse strand, counting down.
CTTGGAAACAGGTCCTGCTTCATGGGAAGACTGTGGCTTCAGCTTCCACCCGGACTGCAAACCGTGAGAGATCCTGAAGCTGACCCAGCTACGCTGGGCCCAGGTTCTATATCCATAGAAAATGGAAAATAATAGAAATAGTAATAAATAATAAATGTGTGTTGTTTGAAACCACCAAGTTTTGGGGTAATTTGTTACACACCAATAGATAACTAACATGCTTTTTATGTCACTGATCTGTAAAATGGAAACTTTCCTGCTAGTCCACCTAAGTATAGCAGGAAGAATAAGGTTTGAAGACACATTTCATTTTTATTTATTTATTTCTTTATTTAAAAAAATTTTTTTTTAACATTTATTTTATTTTTGGGACAGAGAGAGACAGAGCATGAATGGGGGAGGGGCAGAGAGAGAGGGAGACACAGAATCGGAAGCAGGCTCCAAGCTCCGAACCATCAGCCCAGGGCCCGACACGGGGCTCGAACTCATGGACCGCGAGATCATGACCTGAGCTGAAGTCGGACGCTTAACCGACTGAGCCACCCAGGCGCCCCTGAAGACACATTTCAATAGTGAAACCTCATTCTGGTTGCATCAGTAGTAGTCAGCCATTGATTTATTCCATAAATACCTACTGAGCACCAATTATGGTCAGATACTGTGCTGTGAATGTAGGCTACAGAAATGAATGTGATATTCCTGTTTCCTTCGATGAGGTCATGGTCTTTGTGAGGAAGTGATATACAGTTTGGAGACAGAGTGAAACACGGTTATATTAAATGTTCTGAAATATCCTCAAAATGATTTGAGGAGGCCAGGTGCCCAATACAACCTCACATAACAAAATTGCCCACCAAAGTAGCAAGGATTCTTGGAAATCTCTAGGGATTTCCTGTTCTTCCTTTCTCACTGAGTGTACCAACCAGAAGAAATTAATTTAAGTAGGTCAGAAGGCTTAGAATTTGATAAGACCCTTGGGTACAATCCTCAAGTGTGTATATGATGTACTCGTGTCTTAAGCCCGAGTCCTAGGACATACTTTCAACTGTGAACCCCTTCAGTATCACCTTTATAGACACTTGGCTCTGGCCCCATGACGTGCTCTATCTGCAGCAAACCTTGTCTTTAGCACTATTCATAATCCTTCCAGTGTTTTCTGTGATTTCTCCCTCTCACCTGATCTCCAAGAGCCCCTGGAAACTGAACCACATATTCCAGCACCCAGATTCTCTTTTGCTTCATAAATATTTTTTGTTCACTCATTCATTCCTTCATTTGACAAAAAGGAAACAGTAGGGGAGAGTGAGTGCTGGGCTTTAGAAAGTATGGGATAAAAAGAGGATTTGTTGGAAGTCCATTTGAGAAGTTGTTAGTCCCCTAGATCCGCTCCAGTACCCAGCTTCACACCATGACAGGAAATAGGAATGGTAGTCTCTGTATAAACTGAACCCTAGAGGCCCAGACTGCATCACTGGCCACAACAGAGGGTGGGGGTGTGGTGCCTTGGGGAAAACAGTGGTTAAATGAAGAACATACATAGTCTACATCATAGCTTCATTGTTTCCATGGGATGAGACTTGAACTAGTTACCTGAATCCCTGACCTCTTCTATATTCAGCAGTAACTGCCTGCAGAACATCTCCACTCAGAAGTTCCAGTATTTCTGCATTCACAACCATGAAACCCACACACATTCCCCAGCAACCTTTGGTCCCCAGACATCCAAGCATAAAGTGTATCAGGGCCTTTGCACTGCTGTTCTCTCAGCTAGGAATGCTTTCTCTCTGTGCCAGAAATGGCCTACTCACTCTTCCACTTTAAGTCTTCGCTCAGATTTCACCTTCATAATGAGTCCCTCTTTTGTCATAGTATTTAAAATTGCAGCCCTCCTCTTCCCACAACCTTGAACAACACTTGATGTGTAATCATCCCTCAGTACATGTTTTTAGAATGAAGTGGAGTGTTTGAGCAAAAGCTGGAAACTCATATATTTGTGTGTGTGTGTGTGTGGTTATAAGTATATCATCTATATCAATATCTATATCTGTATCTACATATATCATAAAGTTTTCCATTTAAACAATTTTTAAATATATAGTTCAGTGGCATTAAGTACATTCAGAATGTTATGCAACCATCACTGCTCCATTTCTGGAACTTTGTCTATCATCACAAACTGAAATTCTGGGCCCATTAAGCAATAGCTCCCTGAAGATATTTGCAATGGTGTATCTGATAAGAGGCTAATACCTAAAATATATAAAGAACTCATACAACTCAACACCAAAAAGCCAAATAATCCAATTAAAAAAATGGGCAGAGGACCTGAATAGACATTGTTCCAAAGAAGACATATAGATAGCCAACAGATACATGTAAAGATGCTCAACATCACTAATCATCAGAGAAATGCAAATCAAAACCACAATGAAATGTCACTTCACACCGCTTGAATGGCTAATATCAAAGATAAGCAATAACAAGTGTTGGTGAGCATACGGAGAAAAGGAAACCCTTGTGCACGGTTGGTAGGAATGTAAACTGGTGCAGCCCCTATGGAAAACAGTATGGAGGTTCCTCAAAAACTTAAAAATAGGAATACCATATATTTCTAGTAATTATACTGTTGGGTATTTACCCAAAGAAAACAAAACACTAATTTAAAAAGATATATTCACCCCTGTATTTAGTGCAGTAATATTTTACAATGGCTAAGATATGGAAGCAAACTAAGTATTTATCAATAGATGAATGGATAAAGAAGATGTGGTATATACATACAATGGAATAATACTCAGCCATCAAAAAGAATGAGATCTTGCCATTTGCAATAACATGGATGGTCATGGAGGGTATTATACTAATGATAATAAGTCAGAGAAATAAGTGAAATAAGTCAGAGAAAGACAAATACCATATGACTTCACTTACATGTGAAATCTAAAAAAAACAAATGCACAAATAAGAAAAGAAACAGACTCATAAATAGAGACCAAACTGGTGTTTCCAGAAGGAAAGGGGTAAGAGGATGGGTGAAATACATAAAGGGGATTAAGTCATGGGGATGAAAAGCATAGCATAAAAATACTGTTACCAATATTGTAGTAACTTTGTATGGTGATGGATGGTAACAACACTTAATCATAGTGAGCACTGCATAATGTATACAACTGTCAAAGCACTGTGTTGTACACCTGAAACTAATATAATATTGTGTGTCAACTTTACTTCAATTAAAAAAAAAAAGCAAAGGAAGAAACAATTGCTCTTTATTTACTCCCTCCCCTTAGCTCCTGGAAACCACAGTTCCACTTTCTGTCTCTGAATTTGACTACTCTAGCTACCTCATGTAAATGGAATCATATAATATTTGTCCTTTTGCATCTGGCATCTTTCACTTAGCATGGTGTTTTTAAGGTTAATCCATGTTGTGGCATGTGTCAGAATTTCTCTCCTTTGGGATGCCTGGGTGGCTCAGTCAGTTAATTAGTAGACTCTTGATTTTGGTTCAGGTCATGATCTCACGCTGTCAGCCCAGAGCCTGCTTGGGATTCTCTCTCTCTCTCTCTCTCTCTCTCTCTCTGCTTGTTCTCTTTCCTTCTCTCCCTCTCAAAAGAAAGAAATAAATAAACTTAAAAAAATAATTTCCTTCCTTTTTAAAGTTGAATGATATTCCATTGTGCTCATATATCACATTTTGTTTATCCATTCATCTATTGATGGTGGAAGCCTCTGTTTTTTCAGAGATGATGCCCAAAGATGGCGGGTGGGCCTTGTCACCCCTTGTGTTCATCCTGATGAGTAAGAGCCATTGAGTTTTTTCTCCTATGGATTTGTGGTGATTGCTCACTAAGGGAGAGGCATTTCTGGACAATTAGAGGAAGCCCCCAAGTTTTGGATATGAAGTTACTTTTCTTTCTCCAGCACTATAGTGGAAGCTGGAGATAGAAAGAATTTATTGAAAGCTATGAGGGTGAGTTATCTACTTTATGGTTCATGAATAATGAAAAAAATAGACTCTATGTCGCTAAACATTATTTATATCAATTCTTCATTGAATAGGTGACTTCAGGCTAAATGCTAAAACCAAAAAACAAAACCTGAAATTAAAAAGAACCATAGCTGAGAACAACTGAGTAATCACCTTGCTAGAGATCCCAAGGGGGCTTACGCTTGGTTCTGTTGTGTGGTGTCCAAGCTGCTGTGGGAGTGGGGCAGCTAGGCACTGTCTGGTGCCCCTGAGAGGGCACTCCCATTCACTCTGGCATGATACTCCTTTGCCTTCTCTTATCCCACCTTGTTTTGATTTTTTGTTCTGTTTTTCACTTAATAATGTACCTAAGGGTGATGGTAATTTTAAAGAAGCATATATCAGTTTTTCTTCTGTGTTGACGTTGAACCCCCATGTATAATTTGTTGTTTTGTGGATGTGTTTGATGCAGTTCTGGGCACTGAGGGTGCTCTTCAAGACAATGAAGTGAGTCCTAAGCACCCTCCTGCCTACTTTTTTGTGGCCTTTCTAGCTCTCTCCATGAGCCACCAAAGCCTGATAGAGTGTACAAGGGTAGCCACCTACCTTCCTCCCAGGAAGCCCTTTCCCCATTGCTCTCCCTCCCTGAAGGCAGGATAACCTGGGGGAGAGTCTGGTTCCCTGCATTGCACTGACGTGTTGTGAGAAAAAAATATCATTTGACTGTTAATGGGCAAGATATGGAAAAAAAGGAGAAAACTTGTAAATTATTCTGGAGAGGATGTTTGGAACTTCAGATGCAGGATCCATCTCTATGAGAACTTGGGGAGATCCTGTGACCACCCCCACAACCATGGAATTTGGAGGGGAGAAGGATCCCCTAGTTAGAACTCCAGATGTGCTCTCCCACAGAAACATGTTGGCGTCTAGGGTCCTATTAGGACAGGATTGCACTCCAGTTACATAGGGCTTCAACAGGCTTCCGTGGGCTGCCTGGGACTCTAACCACCACGCACAACATGGTTTCTATGGAAAAATGCATTTTGAGTACCAGAAAACTGACATACACTCAAACTTTTGGAACGGATCCTGCTCTTAAGTTGGAGACTGCTGAATACCACATTCACAGCTAAATTATATACATAGGCCTATTTTTAAGACATATGCCTATTTCAGCTTATGTAACAATGGGAATTGGAAGAAAGAATTGATAAAAGTAGAAATCATGTTCTTGGTGGGAAAGGGGGAAGATGTGAACATTCACTATGTAGAACACATTCAGTTTTGCATGAAAGGAGAGTGGAAAACACAGAGAGAATGCTTAAAATAGTCTCTGGGTTTGTGTGGTTCACCCATGTGGGTTTTCTTTTAAGCAGTTCCACACACATACAGTTCTTAATATTGAGACCAACAGTTGAATTCTATAGTAACAAAGAAGATTGAATTAGATTAAGAGGTCAAGGTATCACCACAGCCTGCATTTTATAGGCTATGCCTAAGTCATGAAGGGTCACTAGTCTTCTGTCTCCCCTTGGTGTGTGGGCTTCCAGGATGATGGATAATGAACTCCCTGGTGCAAGATCTAGAGTCCCTTGTCCCAAATTGGCCTAAACTGCAGGTCCAGCAATAGCTTTGCATAGGACCATGCCTTGGTATCCATTTTCCAGAGCTCTCAGTAACTCAAGGTCAACACTCATATCCATTGGTCACCAACCCAGTGTTTAAAATGGTGGTTACTTTGCTCTCAAAATGAACTAACTTAAATTCATCTCATTTTACTTTACTTCAAGTAACTTCATCGAACCCATTAATTCATGCAGTTAAAGTAATTCATTTCAGTTTAACTACTGTAAATCAACAACTCAAATAATCTCAGGTGAGAACTGAATTCAATACCCCAAATATTGATTAAACCACTCTAGTTGCCTGGTACTGTGTTCTTAACTCTGGAAAATCACGAAGATGGTTCAGTTGGCCTTTGGGTTTGCAGGGAGCTGTGGGATGAATATTCTCCTCCTCTCCAACTGTGTGTATTTTATTCATAGACTGCCCTTGTATTCTAGACAAAAATAACTAATATAAATGCTGTGAATTTAAGAAACAGTTTTAGTTCTGATTCATACTTCGTGTTTGGAATAGTGTAGTTGGTGTCTCATAACAAAAAGAAAGATATGGAGGAAAAGAGGGCAGGACTGGTATCAGAATTCTTGGGGAATTCTTGGGGAAAGCTGGCTCTTCTCCATGGCGTGCGCACTGTGTCACCCACACCCATTCCCTGTGCTCAACGCGGAGGTGGCTTCTATACCCAGGGAGGAAAGACTTCTGCTGTGTGTAGCTTCTCCATGCCTGGCCTTTTCATTAGCACAAGCCTGTTTCCCATGGGAATAGCTGCCCAAGTCTAGAAAGATAGATCTGTGTGCTGATAGTGGGGGAAGTGAGGAAAGGAGGGAGTTAGGTATGGATGCTTTCTTACATTCTGATCATCATAATGATGAAGGAACTCCAGCAGAATGGAAGGAACATTGGGCTCTGGGTTAGGAGGCCTCAGTTCTGGTTCTTGTTCTGTTAAAAACTTGCTGGGTGATCTTGTGCTGGGTGAACTTGCCTTTTGTGGCAAGCTGATTGGCAATGTGTCTTTTAACTCTATAATCAGAGCCAGAGGTGGTAACTGTGAGAGGAGAGATAAGCTGCTTGTCTTCCTGGGTGTAGCTTCTGCTGGTTCCAGCTATGGACAGCAGGAGCTGGTACAGTGTTTAGCCTATAGCTGTTCAATTTTTGGACCAATCCCAACTCAGCAGGTTAGCTTTTAGGCACTTGGCCCCATGAGCCAGTTGAATCTGAAATTGATAGTGTGGTTGTGCCCCTAGATGTCACTGTTAAATTTTTTTCTTCAATACCAGCAGGCCCAGCTCTGCCAGTCAGAGCCATCATCATACTAGAAATATGCTCCAGGCTCTGTATTCACCATTTCCCATTCATTACTTCTTTTAGATGTCACAGCCTTTCTGTAGGGAGGCACTGTCCCCACCCTTCAAATGAACAGGCTGGACCCCAGCTGGTATCCACTTGATTCTGAAACTCATTCCTTTAAGTCCTAATGATACAATCCTCAAGATGGGTTTTCTGCTGCTGTTTTCTACCTTGTCATCCAGTTCTTGGGAAGGAACACAATGCTATCCTGAAGCCCAGACCCACTTGTGTTTGTCTTTGACTCTCTGGCAACCTTTTTCCTAGACTCTGTGAGCCTGACCCTGTTCCTTGATTCCCAAGATAGTGAGAGCCAGTTTCTGGCACTATGTGAACCACATTCTCATGCCAGGATACTGCCCTCACCTGAACTTGATAACACCTGCCATCTGGCTCATTCTGCTTGCCTTCCCCATCCTCTGAACTGTAGTCCTGGGGATATCAGGGCCCAGAGGAGCCAAGGCTGACTTTATCACAACTCTTTGGGTCTTTTCATCAGTGGTTTGAGGCTGACCCTATAGTTCTCAAAATGTCCTTAGCTCTCCTATGGGCATCTTACCTTTTGCCACCTGCCAACTGCTGAGAGCTCACACAATTCCATCAGAGTTCACTTGACTTAGGACATCTGGGGCCCGAGGGAAAGGACACAGGGAAACGTGGTGATCCAGGCCTAGAATGGAAGGTGACACCATGGGTCAAGCTGGCAGTGGGTAGTTATAGTGTAGGGCTTGCACAACAGAGCTCCATAAATACACCTTTTGTTTTATTCACATGTTCCTTTCTACTCTCACTTATTTTTTTGCTTGTGGAGAGCTCTTGAGCATGGAGCCACAGGGGAGAGAGGCCTTTTCACTGAGGCGGCCCAGTCTTGTTATGCCCGTGCTTTTTGCAAGATTTGGTTGTTTTCCATCTTAATTATGCTCTTTGCATCAGTGGCTGGCGGGCACACAACCTTTAAAGGAGTTTATCTTAAAAACCCACTCTCTCCTGAGAGAAACCATTCTATGGGGGAAACGTGAGACTTCTAGGGAGTGTGTGTGTGTGTGTGTGTGTGTGTGTGTAGACTGAAGTGGGGGTAGTGGTGCTGCTTTCTTGCTTACCGTTGCTTTGAGGAAGTCAGAGCTGGGTGTCTGGGGATACTTAGATGCTCCCTAGCCTCTAGTCTCATCAAACACACACAGGCTTCTTGTGATACTATTGTTGAGTCAACTGAGGACAGTAGTGACATTGTGAAGGGGAATGGGTTAAAGGAGTGACAGCATTATGAGTGTAGGGTTACATTTATTTTAATACAGTGACTAATTGTAACATATTTCTTTGAATTAAGACTTTGAAGACCCCTGGCTGAATAGAGGTGCCATCCTGCAGAAATAACAGTTTATAATTATCAGCCATTCACATTTTAGTGTAAATTAGCACACAACTCCATTACCAAGTGCATGGTCTTCCCATATCTAGGAGAAATATTAGATAATCCATTCATTTATATTTTGATTTACTCACTTGATAACTTTTTAAAAAATCTCTAAGTGTGTATTCTGACCTATACAGGAAGCCCAAACAAAGAAAAAGAACTGATCCCTTGAGGAAGTAGTTGGGGACCTGGAATTCCCCACAGGAAACAATAGAACATGACAAGGATAAATTATAGTTAGGAGCTAGACCAGGTGTTATAGACATAGCTGCACATTGATGTTGAAAGAAGCAGGCTTCAATAGGGCTGAGGTTAGCTCTGAGGAGGAGCTAAGATCTGTACTGGATTTTTGCTCTTGGAATTGCCCAGATGAGGTTGATATTAAAGTCAAGATTGATAGTATAGAGTAAATAAGGAGAAAATGAGTAGACCACAGGAACTGGAGAAAGCAGAAGGTTTGTGTTACATGTAAGGAAACACCTGCTGATTCTGTGATGGTGATGTCAAGAGAAGTCCTTTGCTCTTCTTTCCCAACATAATTGCCTAATTCATTCTTCTAAATTTTTTTAATGTTTATTCATTTTTGAGAGGGAGAGAGAAAGAGAGAGAGAGTGAGAGAAGGGCAGACAGTGAGAGACATAGAATCCAAAGCAGGCTGCAGACTGTCAGCACAGAGCCCAACACAAGGCTCAAACCCACAAACTGTGAGCTCATGACCTGAGCTGAAGTCAGACACTTAACCGACTGAGCTGCGTAGGCGCCCATGATTCATTCTTTCTTAAGCAGTGTCCATCTCTGGTTTGAATTTTCTAGCTTCCAGGCTACCAGGTATGATGCTCTGCATTCACATACTAGGTGCTTAATTAATGTATTCAATCAATGAAAAGAATGAATCATAAATAGTGTTGAGCATATCTACTAAGCTGAACTACTTTGATTCTTCTGGACGAAAGTTCATCTATCCCAAACCTGAAAGAGGGGTGATCTAACAACAAATGCTGCAGTTTAATCCCTGGTCACATTTCCATTCTTTCTCTGTTTTTCATGAGCATTCACACGGCCTCACTCAGAATCATTCAGACATAGCTTATTTTGCTGTTCATGTGCTTAGATGCTGTGGAATAGCCAAGCCAAAAGGATGCCACCCTTGCTCCTAAGGACTTAAAATTGGTTGCTAATTTTATATGGTGGGCAGTGAGGAATTTCCCTGGGAAAAAAAGATCTACTCTATAATAAAATGTCACCCCAACTCTGCATACAACTCTGATTTATTTACTAATGCTGTGACCCCTCATTAGATTATATCTTTGAGAAGGTGCACCATCTGAGAAAGAGGATTAGATATACCTGACCTGTGTGATACTCTTTCTGGCCATGAGTCTGTTCACCCAGCTGAGGATGGGCTCTCCAATACAGCATAAGCACCAGGGTCTCCTGGAGGAATGCAGTGACTCAGCGTCCCATTGGAATTCCATGCGCTCAGATTTGTCACCAATTCCTAAAACTTCTAGATGTGACCATATGTGGTCTTGTGGCTTCTACAAAAGGCCCTTTTTGTGGGGCCTCAGCCTACAGCCATGCCACAGATCAGGAGACCTACCTGCTACTCAGCTCAGTTCCCAGCCCTCCACAAAGAATCTGGAATTGAGACCAATACTAAGATGCTTTCATAATCTGTTATCCTCTCTTACTATTTCTTTCTAACCAGGAAGGCAGAATATTTAGACTTCCACCAAATTCCCAAGAAGCTGACCTTCGAATCTGCACTGTCATTGCTCAGGTCTTTTCCCACCCACCCAATGGCCATGCCAGAGGGTGGACTGGCTGTCACCGCAGTGCCCAGGAGGGTGAATGACTGCTTCCTGTGTGCCATGATGCTGGCAACAACCATGCCAGTCCTCCAGTCTCTCTAGCTGGGTGATTATCAGGATGATAATGCAGATAGCACTGCACTTGTGATGGCTTTATGATTCAGTAAACATTGAGCAGAACAGAATCAGAGACATTAAAGCTCAAGTTGGAGAAACAGTGGACAAAACCAGACCCAGCCCAAGAGGTGAGGTCACACTAGGGTTGGACAGAAGATACTCAGGTTGAGTGGGACAACTTCTAGGACCAGAACTGCATGGAACCAAAACTGGGAGAGTCGGAGAAAAAGGGCAGCTGGACATAATTGTCATGGATGAAATCTTGCTAGTGAGCCCTTCTCAGCCATGCTATGGTGCTGATACAATGTGGGGACATTTTATTGAATCCATTGTTGGAGCAAGACAGCTCTCTTCTGGGCTACACCCCAGCTTCTCTTTCCTTAGAGAGAGCAGTGGTTGAACCAGGGTTAGGAGGCAGGGCTTAGGGCCAGGACTGGGTGTGCTTCCTGTCCTGGGTTAGGCCCCATCTCTCCTTCTCACAGTAAACCCCACCCACCTGCTGCAGCTTGCCCCTTCTGCCTCTGCCTAGTCCTTTCTGTATCCCCGACTCCACCCCCAGCACCCACATCTGGGGCAGCATCACAAGGACTTGGATTAATTGCTGGTTATTCTCTAGGTGACTCTGGTTTCTTCATTATGCTAGTATTTGTCTCCATTTGTATTTGTTTGAGATGGAGATCTCAGGGCTGTTCACAGTAGGGTCATCTGTCATGTTTGTTGATTGCTGGTTTGATATTTCTTTCTCTTCCCACACCAGTCACACACTTCTCCCCAGCCCACCAATTTCTCTATACACTTTGTGGGGTGAGGCTAAATTTACCTTTTATTCTCTCCATTAAAAGTCTGCTTGGATGTTGGATGCTTGTTTTTTTGGCTAGCCTGAACTGACTCCAATGTATCAAAAATGCCAATCAATAGTACCTTGACCCTCCTGGGTATAGAATTGGTTTTATCTGTGTTTCATGTTTGTAATTTCTGTTGGGTGATTTTTCTCTTAGTATCGTATTTGAAGATCTAGCCAGGCACTGGCTGGGAACATTGGGATGAGGAAGATGTAGTGCGAATAAGATCCGAAGCAGCCCATGGAGAGAATGAGAACAGAGGACTGGAAGGACGGACTTACCCCATGGAAAGTTCCAGGAGATTCAGGCCTGTGAGTAAAGTGCAGTGCCCCACTGGTACAATAATCACAGGCCACATTTGATTAATCTGGGCTGAATCAGCACTGGGGTACCGGGACAGATAACACTTATGAATACAGATGGAAAGTGTGTCTCAGGACACAGGAACAGTTGATAGCTTGGGACCCCCTTTGGTATCTAGAAGGGGAATTCCAAGAGCCAAGAAGCATCCTCTCCTAGGAAGGACTGGGCTTGCTTATTCTTCCCTTCCTCCTTTACTTCATCAAATAATTAACAAACACTCAGTAGCTCTGCTGGGTCCTGGGGCAATCTGATTAACAGAAAGACTCTTTGGAGCTCAGAGGGGAGCAGACTAAAACTAAACAAACAAATGCATGAAATAACTACAAATTGTAAAAATATCTATGAAGGAAACAAATACTGCTAAGAGAGCAAATGATGGTGGGAGGTGGTTGGAGCAAGAAAGCCAAGACTTGGGGCTCCTGGGTGGCTCATTCAGTTAAGCATCCAACTTTGGTTCAGGTCATGATCTCATGGTTCGTTTGTTAGAGCCCTGTGTCGGGCTCTGTGCTGATAGCTCAGAGCCTGGAGCCTGCTTTGGATTCTGTGTTTCTCTCTTTCTCTGCCCACCCCTGCTTGTGCTCTCTCTCTGTGTCACAAAAATGAATAAACCTTAAAGAAATAATAATAATAATAATAAAAGAAAGAGTAAGCCAAGACTTGAAGGATGAGATGGGGCTGGCCAAGTTCAGAACATAGAAGAGAGAACTGAAAGTAGTGGAAACAGCATACAAACAGGTCCTGAGTTAGAAAATCCTTGACTTGTTGAAGGAACTAAACAGGGATCAGGATGGTTAGAGAATGCGCAAGAGGGAGAAAAACAACTTACTGAAGCAGACAGAGCCATGGAACCGTTATCTGTTAGCTTTTGCAAACAAACAACTTTAACATTATGTGGCAAAAAATAATAATGAGATATTATTTTTTGTGATTCTGTGGAGTTATTCTGGTCTGGGCATGTGGCTGGGTCTGGAAGGGCTAGAATGGTCTTACTTGCACGTGTAGGGTCTCAACTGGGATGGCAAGGATGGTGGTGGCTGGGCCTCTTTCTTCAAGGGGTCTCTTATCTTCTTATAGGAAGCCCAGGCTTCTTCACATGGTGGTTGCAGGATTCCTAGCAGCAAGAAAGGGCTCCACAGAGCAAGAGCTTTCTAAGCCTCTGCTTGAGTCACAGTTGCCAATGCTCTGTTGGCCAAAGCAATTCACGTAGCCAAGTTCTGATGGGAAGGCCAGAAAAATAAACCTCTAGAGGGTAGGAACTGAACAATATGGCAGTTTTTCAATTTAGTCTTAGGAGTGAAAGTAGAAGCTTTGTTTGTTAATTGGGTGTCTGGGCTGGGCTTCATTCAATTATTCCTTCCTTCCTTCCTTCCCTCATTTCTTCCTTCCTTTAAAAAATTATCTACTGTGTGTCAAGCACTGTCTTAGATCTGATGCTGAGTAAATTGGACCTTATCGTCAGGTAGTTCATATTATAGTGGGGGGTATACACAAATAGCCACGGGCAGTTCGGGGTAGCCAGCACGGTAGCAGGGGTGTGCCCGAGTATAATGATGAGAGACAGAAGAGGGCACTCACCTCAACAGAGTGGTGAAGGAAGGAGGGTTTCCATGCCTGAGCTGAATCATAAAGAATAAGGAAGTGAAGATAGGCATTCAGGGAACAGGAGGAGAACGAGGCAGATATCTGAGGCCAGCAATGATTAGAGGTTGAGCATGGAAATGGGGGACTGTTGCAGGCCACATCTGGTCCTGAGCACGGGGGTCAGGGCTGGGCTTGAATTCACAATGGTGGTGGTAGGAATCAAGGGACCCTAGCACTGGGGAAGGGGAGAGGTGGGGCTGGGTCTAACAGAGACTGCAGACGGTCCTGGTGTCTGATTCTGCACACTATGCTCAAGGCCCTCTGAAGCTTATGCCAGTGGTCTCCCATCAGACGGTGGATCCCTGAGTCATATAGTCAGTGCTGGCAGACAGCCTTAGCAAAGCCCCAGCACCTCCTGGCTAGAAAGAGTTTCCCGAAGCCCCCATACAGATTGTGTCCTAAAGGGACTATAGGATATGAGTGTATTATTCACTGCACTTTCCATGTGCAAGGGGTAAGGATAGGGAAAGAGAAAGATTCTCAAGAAATGTGTATATTTATCCTGGCCTCGCCTTAAGAAAACCCAGCCACCAATCCATCAAAAATGAATTTGAGTTTGGATAACATTAGCGTTTAAGGCAATGCTCTTCTCTTGTATTGATTCTCTGTGGGTTGAAATGGAAACAGTTTTAGAAATGTAGTCTTAGGTTTCCTTAATCTGCGTGGCTCAGGGAGGAAAAGGCTGTTGTCACTCGTGCTAATAACCACAAGGAACGCGGTTCTAAAGTGCTTAGCTGGAAAATGGATTCCAGAAGCCAGCCCGGGCAATGCCTCCAGGGAAGTTGTTTTCCTAAAAATTCAGCCTTTTTCTTTCCTTCAAGGGAGTTGCCTCAGGTACAGAATCACTGGGGAAATAAAAACTAACATGCAGCATTAAGTATTCCTAAGAAAGGAGGAGTCAACATGGGGTGGGGTCCTCGCTGTCATTGGCAGGGTAAGGGAAGGGGTTCCTTGTGCAGTTGACTTTGGAAGTGCAAGAGAGGTCTCAGCCTTCACCATACAAATGAATATCTGCTGGGGCGCCTGGGTGGCTCAGTCTGTTAAGCATCTTGATTTTGGCTCAGGCCATGATCTCATGGTTCGTGAGTTTGAGCCCCACATTGGGTTCCATGCTGACATTGTGGAGCCTGCTTGGGATTCTCTCTGCCTCTCCCTCTCTGCTCCTCCCCTGCTCATGCTTGTGCTCTTTGTCTCAAAAATAAGTAAATAAACTTAAAAAACTATCTGCTTGGAGTTCCATTATGATACATTCTTTATTTTTTTATTTTATTAATATATTTTTTTATGATACAGTTATTCTTTAAATTAAGGTATTGGAAGTACCTGTTCAAATGTGTGTGATGTTTGACTGTCTTAGCAGAAAGTATGTGTCAGGTTAACATGGAGAGCAGAGAAGGAAGGAGGGTTTATAGCATGGGGCACTGCACTGGGAAGAGAAAGCATGGTAGGGCCAGCAAGGGACAGTGAGAGGTCATGGAGTATCTAGGTTTGGTGTCTAAGTGCAGTGAGGCTGGCTTCTCCCACAAGGAAGCTCTAGTCCTGCTAAAGGAAGTCTCTCTGTAATTTGAGCTGAGCTTTCTAAAGACCCAACATTTGAAGCCTTGTGTCCCAATCCTTTGACTATAAGAGAAGAAGGTAGGTAAGTCAAAACAAATGAGAATGGAGGTCAACAGCCCTTTTCCCTAAGAACTTTCCCTTTTGCATCTTGTAACTAGTAGAGCCCTTGTGGGTATTTGTCCGTATAAATATGGGCTCTATTTGCATAAAGTGTTGGCACTGTTTGCAGTGTACCTCAGAGGAGCTATCTGTCCTGTGGCCTTTTCTGTTTGTCACCTGAATTTTATCACTTCACACCTTTCTCCTTCTCACCACCCACTTATCCTGACCCAGATATGGGGGGCCAGAGCATGGGAGGGGTTTGGAAGGTGATGACAAATGGACCTGGCTTCTGGCCACTAAGTAGGGTCCAAATCCTGCCTACTTCAGAGAGTGACCTTCCTTTTCCTCTTCTCAGGGCTTTAACAGCCCTCTGTGGCAGACATGTGCCTCCAGCATAATACCTTCCTTTTCAGTGTAAGTCATTTGCTCCTAATAATTTTAATCCACATGTCCATCAGCAGCATGCATTTGGGCATAGCTTGTGTGCATGGCTGTCTCAACACAGTGGTGATATTTCAAAGAGACACAGACCTAGGGACACAGGTTGGGGTGGCCTCCCTGAATCCCTGCCAGGGGGCCAGAGCTCTGGGGAGTGGGCCCCTCCTGTCACATTGTCCAGGCTCTTTAAGGTGAAAGTACAGATGCTCAGTTCACATCAAGAGTTGGGGTTCACAGCAGGTGAGGTCACATAGGTAGAACATCCCAGGACTGCAGGAGAGCAGGGCCATGCCAAGACTGTGGTAGAGTGAGTCTTGGGGCCTTTTAGATTCTAGGCTAAGTCTACTGCCTGGGTTATCTTGGCCACTTAGAAGATCATGACCTCCTGTTACTTCCATTCATGACCGATCACCTCCCCTATTACTCTGTCTGGTTTTAGATTTTCTGTTTTCTTGTAGCTTCTGCTTAATGGGGAAAATTGAAGAGTTAAGGCCTTTTCAGACAAGTTGCTTTTGGTGTGATTTCTGTGGTCCCATTATCAAATGGCTCACGTTCTCCCAATAAAAAAATTTCTAGCAGAGAAAGTATATAGCTGATCACCACTAGGCTTATTTGGTTACAGTTTGGGTGCCCACCCCTTCAAAACTGCTGGCCAACATAGGGATTGGTCTTTCTTGATCCCAGATATGATCTAGCCAGTTGTGGCAGAGTGTGGGTAAGGAAGGGTGTTGTCATGCAACCATAGGGACCTAGGTGGGAAGATCTCTTGGAAGGGTAGTGAGCATGGTAGACATTCCAAAACTTAACCTCTTATGCCTGCCAGTGATGGCAGCTTTGATAGCAGCCAGCTGCAGTAGTCATCTCTGTACTTGTTATGCTGAGGAAATCCTAGGTGGTCCCCTGCATCTAACACTGGTTTTCTGTTGGCTTGTTCATTTGTCCTACTGGCTGAGGGCTTTTGATGTCTAGTGAAATGCCCACCACATCCTCAATATCCAACAATGATTTGTGGAAAAAAAAAGTGTTTGCTGCCTAGGTTATCATGAAAATATCTCCTTTACATCCACCTAGATTATAAGCATATTTAGCATAGGAACCCTATTTTAAAAATTGATAATACCTAAGGACCAGGTATACAATTGGAGATTATTAAATACTTATCATGCTTGTTAAATAAATAGAGAAATATAGGAGAGATATTATAGGGTATGGCCTGCCAGTCCTTCTAATGGGGACTTTAGAGAACTTTAGATCAACTTATCCTATTGTAAATAATTAGACCATTGAATGAGGAAACTGAGCAGGTGGGATAAGGTGCTGAAGAAATAAAACAAGGTCTTATTCCAGGGGCCTCATGGGCAGAGTGCAGACTCACTTGACTATAAGGAGAAAAACGACCTTCTTAAACCTCATTAACTCAAACTCCACTAATTTAGAGTAAGCAATCACTCAGACCCACAGAGCTGAAGTTTGCTTTTGCACTTTGAAAAATGCATCTGTAAAGTCAGTGAGCAGTGTCAGAAGGGAAGTGGGAAGGTGGGGTGGGTGGGGGTGAGAGGGTGGGGGAAGGGTCCAGTTGACTAATGACTGCAAAGCATAGGCCCAGTGTTAAAGCTCAGGAAGCCCTCGCTGCCTTCTTGTTCTGTAGAGGCTAAGGGCCCTTCTGTGCATGCCACCTTCCATCATGGCCCTTAGCACACTGCAACAGACTGGGAACCCCTTGAGGACAATGCTCCCAGTCTCTTTTCTCTGTATCCCTAGCACAGAGCCTGCCTAAATGAATGTTTTCAGTGAATAAATAAAGCAAAGCATCCACATAACAGTCTTTACATAAATATGAATACTGTGTTCATTCCAACCAAGTATTATTCTAAGTTTTATGGTTTTTAGCCAAATTCTGGACAAACTGGTCTCTCAGACCTACTGTTACCACTATAGAGTCTATACTGAAATGACAACTTGATGATTAAGATTAAGGCCAATAGCTTTTGAGTAATTAACCTATTGGTAATTAGATGTTTAATGTTATGTCTCAATTTCTTACAAAGGTGCCCACCCCCTCTTCTCAGTGTAAATGAATGAATGAATGAATGAATGCGGTATAGTCTCCCTCACAATTCAGGTCCTTTACCTCATTTGGCCAGATTGCCTGCTGGTGGGATTGGGTGCACAGAGGGAAAGTGTGATGGGATTTCATGGCCTGGACAGGCCTGGCTGGAGCTAGAGTCCAGTTGGGTGAAAGAAGGCCCTGGAGGGGAAAAGGTTGAGCAGAAGGGAAAGGGTGGGCAGAAGTCCAGCTTTGAAGGAGACTTGTCGTGAATGCTGAGGAGCAGCTAGATGGTGCCCTGGCAAATGGTTAGCTTTAAGGAAGTCACAGGAAGGGCAGAGAAGAGTTCAGATGTCAGCATCTAAGGACCTGGCCAGCAGGTGGCATCCCAGGAGCATTGGCAGGCCCCAGGACCCTGGCCTTGTACCTATAGAGACTTTGTAGTTTAAGGCTAGCAAGGTGTTGAAAAGGAGAGAGGTGGAGCCCTGGTCCTGAAAGGGATACAGAATAGGGCATGTCTTTAGATGCCAAGAAAAGGACATAAGTGAGTTTACCATAATTGAAGTGGGTATTATTTAGTCACAAGAATAAGACAGTTGTCCAGTTACTAGCCATAGGACATGAAGCCAGGGCCAGACTTGGGCAGAGGTGACTTGAAGGTGAGTCCTTAGGTAACAATCTACAAGCCTTTCAATCCCCTTTGCTAGTAACATGTCTTTAGAGAAGGGGTACATATGGGCAGAGGTCTTTCTGGAATTAGAAGGCAGTATAGAATTCCTAAGGGTAATATGGGGGCAATGCCAGATTGTTGGATTAGTTAATTTAGACAAACTTTTCAGCTCAGGACTAGAAAAGATGAACAACAACAACAAAAGGGAGCAGTCTGAAGGATTGGAACCCTAACAAAGTAGTAAAGAGTTTCCCTGTAGAAGATTAAAATCTAGAATAGCACTAGTAAACCACTCTCAACTTAGGTTGGGACTTTGAAAGCTGTCCCTTAGAATACAGGTGAACTAGAAGTAAAAGAACCCTCTCAAGACTCCAGCCTAGATTTAGTCACTGAATGGCCCAGTAATTCTTAATACCTGAAACTGAATTAAGGTAATCCAAAGTTTTTATAGTTCTGAAGTGTAGAGCAAAAGCAATGAAAATCACCTCGGGATAAAGATATTATTCTATGTCCAAAATTATTTCTATAAATAATTTTTTTCAATACATTGTCTGGCATACAATGAAAGATAACCAGACATGTAAGGATGCAAAACCAAAACAAACAAGAACTTGACCAAAGAAAAAATTGAGGAATATCCATATATTGAAAATATCAGGTGTAGACTTTAAAATAATTATATTTATTATTTTTAAACAATTAAAACAAGATGGAAAGTCAACCAGAGAATAAGAAACTATAAAATAGGTATAACGGATTTAAAAATTGGTTATATAGAAACTGTAGAAGTCAAGATTAATACTATAAGTCATGAACTTTATGAAATGGTTTACCTGAAGATTAGATATAACTGAAGAGGGAATTAGTTAACTGGAATATAGGTCAGAAGAAATATCCAGAATGAAGCCTAGTTATATGAAACATGTGTGTGGGAAACAGAAAAGAGGGCAAGAGACACAAAAGGAATGGTGATATGTTGAACTACATGTTTAATTCAAGTCCCAGAAATAAAAGAAAAAAAATGGAGCAGAAAAAATATATGAAGAAATAATATCTGAAAAATTTCCAATGATGTTAAAAGACACTAAGCCAAAACTTAAAAATTTAATGAACCACAAGTAAAAAATTAAAATTTCACATAGACTGCTATTTTATTTATTTATTTAAAAATTATTTTTTATGTTTGTTTATCTTTGAGAGAGAGAGAGAGAGACAGACAGACAGAGCATGGGCAGGGGAGGGGCAGAGAGAAAGACACAGAATCCAAAGCAGGCTCCAGGCTCTGAGCTGTCAGCACAGAGCCCAACGTGGGGCTCAAACCCCTGAGCTGTGACATCATGACCTTAGCTGAAGTCAGATGCTCAACTGACTGAGCCACCCAGGTGCCCCGCATAGACTGCTATTTTAAAATTGCAGAAAACCAGGGGCGCCTGGGTGGCGCAGTTGGTTAAGCGTCTGACTTCAGCCAGGTCACGATCTCGCGGTCCGTGAGTTCGAGCCCCGCGTCAGGCTCTGGGCTGATGGCTCGGAGCCTGGAGCCTGTTTCCGATTCTGTGTCTCCCTCTCTCTGCCCCTCCCCCGTTCATGCTCTGTCTCTCTCTGTCCCAAAAATAAATAAAAAACGTTGAAAAAAAATTAAAAAAAAAAAATTAAATTGCAGAAAACCAAAGACAAAAGAAACTTTTAAAAGCAATCATAGGTGAAAGATAGATTACTTCCAATTGCAATAATTAGACTGATGGGTAACTTTACAATAGGAAAAAAATTTAAAAAACAAAACAAAAGACAATAGAATGATATTGTTAATGTGTTGAAAGAAAATAACTGCCAATCTAGAATTTCATCTCTAAGAAAATATCATTCAGGAATGAAGGTAAAATAAAGACCATTTTAGACAAAAGAGAATCTGTCAC